>NC_060191.1:58073359-58213359 GCF_021184085.1 Oncorhynchus gorbuscha
CACAGAGGTAAGTCAGTCTACATACTCCCTCCCTCATGTTGTGCTTACCCTGCTATCTGTTGGTGTGTGAACCATGGATGTTAGTGTGTGAAAGAATAGTTTAATTCTCCATGCGGTGGATTCGTGGTCAATGGCCACTGACTATAGGTTTAGATCGATCTATCTATCTATCGATCGATCGAGTTCTAAAACTATATACAGTCAAGGAAGTGTGTAAACAAAACTCCTTAAACAATTGTCAAGATAAGAAGTTGGGGTATGGGGGAGACAAAATACTGATACCTACATATAAAAACATGTTGGTTTACCCATATAGAAGCAGCCAACAAGTGCTCAGCCTATGTAGGATCTCCAGTCAAAAGTTTGGACACCTAATTTCAACAGTTTTGAAGGAGTTCCCACATATGCTGAGCACTTGTTGGCTGCTTTTCCTTCACTCTGCGGTCCAACTCATCCCAAACTCATTTGGGTTGAGGTCGGGTGATTGTTGAGGCCAGGTCATCTGATGCAGCAATCCATTATTCTCCTTCTTGGTCAAATAGTCCTTACACAGCCTGGAGGTGTGTTGGGTCATTGTCCTGTTGAAAAACAAATGATAGTCCTACTAAGCGCAAACCGGATGGGATAGCGTGTCGCTGTAGAATGCTGTGGTAGCCATGCTGGTTAAGTGTGCATTGAGTTTTAAATAAATCATTGACATTGTCACCAGCAAAGCACCATCACACCTCCTTTTCCATGCTTCATGGTGGGAACCACACATGCAGAGATCATCCGTTCACCTGCTCTGCGTCTAACAAAGAAACGGCAGTTGGAACCAAAAATGTCAAGTTTGGACTCATCAGACACAAGGACAGATTTCCACAGGTCTAATGTCCACTTCTCATGTTTCTGGCCCAAGCAAGTCTGTTCTTCTTACTGGTGTCCTTTAGTAGTGGTTTCTTTGCAGCAACTCAACCATGAAGGCCTGATTCACACTGTCCCCTCTGAACAGTTGATGTTGAGGTGTGTCTGTTACTTGAACTCTGTGAAGCATTTATTTGGGCTGCAATTTCAGAGGCTGGTAACTATAATGAATGTATCCTCTGCAGCAGAGGTAATTCTGGGTCTTCCTTTCCTTTGGGGGTCCTCAGGAGAACCAGTTTTATCATTGTGCTTGATGGTTTTTGCGACTGCACTTGAAGGAACTATTGACTGACCTTCATGTCTTAACGTAGTGAAGGACTGTCGTTTGAGCTGTTCTTGCCATAATATGGACTTGGTATTTTACCAAATAGGGCTATCTTATGTATACCCCATACCTTGTCACAACACAACTGATTGGCTCAAATGCATTTAGAAGAAAATCAATTCCACAAATTAACTTTTAACAAAAAACACCTGTTAATTGAAATACATTCCAAGTGACACACACACACACACACACACACACACACACACACACACACACACACACACACACACACACACACACACACACACACACACACACACACACACACACACACACACACACACACACACACACACACACACACACACACACACACACACACACACACACACAGGTAACTCAAAATAAAGGAGTCACTTGAGTAAATGAGGGATACAAAGTATATTGAAAGCAGGTGCAATTAACATCCCATGTATAAAAATGCCCAGTTGCCAATTATTTTGGATACCATGGCTAGAAGAAGAGATCTCAGTGACTTTGAAAATGTGTGTGTCTGACACCAGATCTTAACCTAGAACAGAACAGCTGGCAGGCATATTCACTGTAATTTTCAACCTCTCCTTGTCTCAGTCTGTAATCCCCACATGTTTTAAGATGACCACGATCTCATGCCACAATCACTACCGCCCTATAGCACTCATCTGTAATCATGAAGAGCTTTGAGAAGCTGGTTATGGCACACATCAACTCCATCATCCCAGGCACCCTAGACCCACTCCAATTTGCATACGGCCCCAACAGATCCATAGACGACGCAATCTCAATTGCACTTCACACGGCCCTCACCCACCTAGATAAGAGGTCAACTTCATTGTCCCCTCCAAGCTCGTCACCATGCTTAACGTCCCACCTGGCCAACATCTGGTGAAATTGCAGGGCGCGAATTTCAAACTACAGAATTATAAATATTTAACTTTCATAAAATCACAAGTGTAATACGTCAAAATAAAGCTTAACTTCTTGTTAATCCAGCCACTGTGTCAGATTTCAAAAAGGTCATACGGCGAAAGCACACCATGCAATTACCTGAGGACAGCGCCCGCATACAAAAGCATGAAAAAAATATTTCAACCAGGCAGGTTCGTCAGAAATAGCAATATAATAAATGCCTTATCTTTGATGATCTTCTTCTGTTGGCACTCCAAAAGGTCCAAGTTACATCACAAATGGTCCTTTTGTTCGATAATATCCTTCTTTATATCCATAAAAACTCAGTTTAGCTGGCACGCTTCAGTCAATAATCCACCCAGTTTCCCTCCATAAAAATGCATACAAAATGAATCCTAAACGTTACTAATAAACTTTTCCAAACAAGTCAAACAATGTTTATAATCAAACCTTAGGTATCCTAATACGTAAATAAATTATACAATTTAAGACGGAGAATTGTTATTTTCTTTACCGGAGAAAAATACCAAAGAACGCGCTCTCTTCCACGCTCTTGGAAACACTACAGCCAAAATGGGAGCCACCTAGAAAAACTACAATTTCTGTTAAATTTTTCCAAAAACCAGAATGAAACTCTTTCTAAAGACTGTTGACATCGAGTGGAAGCCCTAGGAACTGCAATCTGGGAGGATTTCGCCTTATAATAAAAGCTTTGATGCACCTGTACTGACCTCGCCTTCTGGATGATAGCGGGGTGAACAGGCAGTGGCTCGGGTGGTTGTTGTCCTTGATGATCTTTATGGCCTTCCTGTGACATCGGGTGGTGTAGGTGTCCTGGAGGGCAGGTAGTTTGCCCCCGGTGATGCGTTGTGCAGACCTCACTACCCTCTGGATAGCCTTACGGTTTCGGGCGGAGCAGTTGCCGTACCAGGCGGTGATACAGCCCGACAGGATGCTCTCGATTGTGCATCTGTAGAAGTTTGTGAGTGCTTTTGGTGACAAGCCAAATTTCTTCAGCCCCCTGAACTTAAAACTTACTACCCTCTCCACTACTGTCCCATCAATGTGGATAGGGGGGTGTTCCCTCTGCTGTTTCCTGAAGTCCACAATCATCTCCTTAGTTTTGTTGACGTTGAGTGTGAGGTTATTTTCCTGACACCACACTCCGAGGGCCCTCACCTCCTCCCTGTAGGCCGTCTCGTCTTTGTTGGTAATCAAGCCTACCACTGTTGTGTCGTCCGCAAACTTGATGATTGAGTTGGAGGCGTGCGTGGCCACGCAGTCGTGGGTGAACAGGGAGTACAGGAGAGGGCTCAGAACGCACCCCTGTGGGGCCCCAGTGTTGAGGATCAGCGGGGTGGAAATGTTGTTGCCTACCCTCATCACCTGGGGGCGGCCCGTCAGGAAGTCCAGTACCCAGTTGCACAGGGCGGGGTCGAGACCCAGGGTCTCGAGCTTGATGACGAGCTTGAAGGGCACTATGGTGTTAAATGCCGAGCTGTAGTCGATGAACAGCATTCTCACATAGGTATTCCTCTTGTCCAGATGGGTTAGGGCAGTGTGCAGTGTGGTTGAGATTGCATCGTCTGTGGACCTATTTGGGCGGTAAGCACATTGGAGTGGGTCTAGGGTGTCAGGTAGGGTGGAGGTGATATGGTCCTTGACTAGTCTCTCAAAGCACTTCATGATGACGGAAGTGAGTTTAGCTCAGTTACCTTAGCTTTCTTGGGAACATGAACAATGGTGGCCCTCTTGAAGCATGTGGGAACAACAGACTGGGATAGGGATTGATTGAATATGTCCGTAAACACAACAGCCAGCTGGTCTGCGCATGCTCTGAGGGCGTGGCTGGGGATGCCGTCTGGGCCTGCAGCCTTGCGAGGGTTGACACGTTTAAATGTTTTCCTCACTTCAGCTTCAGCTGGTCCTGTGTGGCTCAGTCGGTAGAGCATGGCGCTTGCAACGCCAAGCGTCGTGGTTTCGATTCCCGCTGGGGCCACCCATATGTAAAAGTAGTGGCCCCAGCCGACTTGTAAGTCGCTTTGGACAAAAGCGTCTGATAAATGGGATATATATTTTAGCTGCAGTGAAGGAGAGTCCGCATGTTTTAGTTGCGGGCCGTGTCAGTGGCACTGTATTGTCCTCAAAGCGGGCAAAAAAGTTATTTAGTCTGCCTGGGAGCAAGACATCCTGGTCCGTGACTGGGCTGGTTTTCTTTTTGTAATCCGTGATTGACTGTAGACCCTGCCACATACCTCTTGTGTCTGAGCCGTTGAATTGAGATTCTACTTTGTCTCTATACTGACGCTTAGCTTCTTTGATTGCCTTGCGGAGGGAATAGGTACACTGTTTGTATTCGGTCATGTTTCCGGTCACCTTGCCCTGATTAAAAGCAGTGGTTCGGGCTTTCAGTTTCACGCGAATGCTGCCATCAATCCACGGTTTCTGGTTTGGGAATGTTTTAATCGTTGCTATGGGAACGACATCTTCAACGCACGTTCTAATGAACTCGCTCACCGAATCAGCGTATTCGTCAATGTTGTTGTCTGACGCAATACGAAACATATCCAAGTCCACGTGATGGAAGCAGTCTTGGAGTGTGGAATCAGATTGGTCGGACCAGCGTTGAACAGACCTCAGCGCGGGAGCTTCTTGTTTTAGTTTCGTCTGTAGGCAGGGATCAACAAAATGGAGTCGTGGTCAGCTTTTCCGAAAGGAGGGCGGGGCAGGGCCTTATATGCGTCGCGGAAGTTGGAAAAGCAATGATCCAAGGTTTTCCCCGCCCTGGTTGCGCAATCGATATGCTGATAAAATTTAGGGAGTCTTGTTTATAGATTAGCCTTGTGAAAATCCCCAGCTACAACGAATGCAGCCTCCGGATAAATGGATTCCAGTTTGCAAAGAGTCAAATAAAGTTTGTTCAGAGCCATCGATGTGTCTGCTTGGGGGGGAATATATACGGCTGTGATTATAATCAAAGAGAATTCCCTTGGAAGATAATGAGGTCGACATTTGATTGTGAGGAATTCTAAATCAGGTGAACAGAAGGACTTGAGTTCCTGTATGTTGTTATGATCACACCATGTCACGTTAACCATGAAGCATACGCCCCCGCCCCTCTTCTTATCAGAAAGATGTTTGTTTCTGTCGGCGCGATGCGTGGAGAAACCCGCTGGCTGCACTGACTCCGATAGCGTCTCTCCAGTGAGCCATGTATCCGTGAAGCAAAGAACGTTACAGTCTCTGATGTCCCTCTGGAATGCTACCCTTGCTCGGATTTCATCAACCTTGTTGTCAATAGACTGGACATTGGCGAGAAGAATGCTAGGGAGTGGTGCACGATGTGCCCGTCTCCGGAGTCTGACCAGAAGACCGCTCCATTTCCCCCTTTTACGAAGTCGTTTTTTTGGGTCGCCGGCTGGGATCCATTCCGTTGTCCTGGGTGAAAGGCAGAACACAGGATCCGCTTCGCGAAAGTCATATTCTTGGTCGTACTGATGGTGAGTTGACGCTGCTCTTGTGTTCAGTAGTTCTTCTCGACTGTATGTAATGAAACCTAAGATGACCTGGGGTACTAATGTAAGAAATACATTGGGCACGCTTTTCATCCGGACGTAAAAATACTGCCCCCTACCCAAGAGAGGTTAAGACCCTGGGACTGAACACCTCCCTCTGCAACTGGATCCTTGGGTTCCTGATGGGCCGAACCCAGGTGGTGAGGGAAGGCAATATCACCTCCGCCACACTGACTCTCAACATGGGGGCACCCCAGGGGTGTGTGTTTAGTCCCCTCCTGTACTCCCTGTTTACCCACGACTGCTGACGACACAACTGTGGTAGTCCTGATCACCAGCGACGATGAGACAGCCTACAGGGAGGAGGTCAGTGACGCCGGAACCACAACCTCCCCCTCAACATCAGTAAGACCAAGGAACTGATCGTGGACTACAGGAAACGGGGCACCAACAGGCTTCTGAACAGCTTCTATACCCAAGCCATAAGACTGCTAAAAAGCTAAGAATAAGTAACTAACAAAATGGCTTGTATTTTATTTAGATTTTTGCCTTGTCTCTTTGACCACTCACAGGGCCCTAAACACTCACACAAACACTCACTTCATAATTTGCTCACACACACTAGGTACAGTACATACATTTATACTGACTCCACACACACTCACGCTCACATACAATACAATCATATTCGCTGCTACTCTGTTTATCATATATGCCGAGTCACCTTATCCCTCTGTTACTCCACTATCCCTGTCACCTTAACCCTATACATATCTATTCTGTTAATCCAGTATCCCTGTCACCTTATCCCTATACATATCTACCTCTGTTACTCCAGTATCCCTGTCACCTTATCCCTATACATATCTACCTCTGTTACTCCAGTATCCCTATACATATCTACATTTGTTACTCCAGTATCCCTGTCACCTTATCCCTATACATATCTACCTCTGTTACTCCAGTATCCCTGTCACCTTATCCCTATACATATCTACCTATGTTACTCCAGTATCCCTGTCACCTTATCCCTATACATATCTACCTCTGTTACTCCAGTATCCCTGTCACCTTATCCCTATACATATCTACCTCTGTTACTCCACTATCCCTGTCACCTTATCCCTATACATATCTACCTATGTTACTCCAGTATCCCTGTCACCTTATCCCTATACATATCTACCTATGTTACTCCAGTATCCCTGTCACCTTATCCCTATACATATCTACCTCTGTTACTCCAGTATCCCTGTCACCTTATCCCTATACATATCTACCTATGTTACTCCAGTATCCCTGTCACCTTATCCCTATACATATCTACCTCTGTTACTCCAGTATCCCTGTCACCTTATCCCTATACATATCTACATCTGTTACTCCAGTATCCCTATACATATCTACCTCTGTTACTCCAGTATCCCTGTCACCTTATCCCTATACATATCTACCTCTGTTACTCCAGTATCCCTGTCACCTTATCCTTATACATATCTACCTCTGTTACTCCACTATCCCTGTCACCTTATCCCTATACATATCTACCTCTGTTACTCCACTGTCCCTGTCACCTTATCCCTATACATATCTACCTCTGTTACTCCACTATCCCTGTCACCTTATCCCTATACATATCTACCTCTGTTACTCCACTGTCCCTGTCACCTTATCCCTATACATATCTACCTCTGTTACTCCACTATCCCTGTCACATTATCCCTATACATATCTACCTCTGTTACTCCACTATCCCTGTCACCTTATCCCTATACATATCTACCTCTGTTACTCCAGTATCCCTGTCACCTTATCCCTATACATATCTACCTCTGTTACTCCAGTATCCCTGTCACCTTATCCCTATACATATCTACCTCTGTTACTCCAGTATCCCTGTCACCTTATCCCTATACATATCTACCTCTGTTACTCCAGTATCCCTGTCACCTTATCCCTATACATATCTACCTCTGTTACTCCAGTATCCCTGTCACCTTATCCCTATACATATCTACCTCTGTTACTCCAGTATCCCTGTCACCTTATCCCTATACATATCTACCTCTGTTACTCCACTATCCCTGTCACCTTATCCCTATACATATCTACCTCTGTTACTCCAGTATCCCTGTCACCTTATCCCTATACATATCTACCTCTGTTACTCCACTATCCCTGTCACCTTATCCCTATACATATCTACCTCTGTTACTCCACTATCCGTGCACATTGTAAATATGGACCTGGAACTGACCCTGTAGATAGTATGCTTACTTACTTTCTTGTGTTTTTGTTCTAACTTATATTTTTTTGTATCACATTGTTACATTGTTATTGCAGTGTTGGGGTTAGAGTTTGCAAGAAAGACATTTCACTGTACTTGTGCACGTGATATTAAAACTTGAAACACTGAGACAGTGATTTCCACCACCATCAACAAAACACCAAATTACGGAATGTATGGAGAAAAAATGGGGTTCTTTCACTGCAATAGAATTCCAGACACCTGTAGAATCTATGCCACGGCGCATTGAATCATTTCTGGTGGCTCGTGGTAGCCCAACGCCCAATTAAGACACTTTGTTGGTGTTTTCTTTATTATGGCAATGCTTTCAGAAAGTTGTCACACCCCTTGACTTGCCACATTTTATTGTGTTACAGCCTGAATTTAAAATGTATAACATTTTTATTTTTTGGTCACTGGCCTACACACAATACACCATGATGAGTGGAATTATGTTTTTTGACATTTTTACAAATGAATAATCAATGAAAAGCTGAAATGTCTTCAGGCAATAAGTATTCAACCCCTTTGTTATGAAAAGCCTAAATAAGTTCATGAGTCAGCATTTGCTTAACAAGTCACATAATAAGTTACATGTACTCACTCTGTGTGTCATAATAGTGTGTAACATGATTGATTTTTTTAATGACTACCACATCGCTGTACCCCATACATACAATTATCTTTAAGGTCCCTCAGTTGACCAGTGAATTTCAAACACAGATTCAACCACAAAGACCAGGGAGGTTTTCCAATGCCTCGCAAAGTAAGGGCACCCATTGGTAGTTGGCAACAAAAAAACATTGAATATCCCTTTGAGCATGGTGAAGTTAATAATTACACTTTGAATGGGGTATCAATACACCCAGTCATTAGAAAGATACAGGCGTCTGTCACACCCTGACCATAGTTTGCTTTGTATGTTTCTATGTTTTGGTTGGTCAGGGTGTGATCTGAGTGGGCATTCTATGTTGGATGTCTTGTTTGTCTATTTCTATGTCTGGCCTGATATGGTTCTCAATCAGAGACAGGTGTTAGTCATTGTCTTTGATTGAGAACCATATTTAGGTAGCCTGGGTTTCACTGTGTGTTGGTGGGTGATTGTTCCTGTCTCTGTGTTTTGCACCAGATAGGGCTGTTTTTGGTTTTCCACATTTATTGTTTTTGTTAGTTTATTCATGTCTAGTGTCTTTATTAAAAAACATGAATAACCACCACGCTGCGTTTTGGTCCGCCTCTACCTCACCTAAAGAAAACCGTTACAGAATCACCCACCACAACAGGACCAAGCGGCGTGGTAACGGGCAACAGCAGGAGAGGCAGCAATGTCTGCACTATACTACTTGGGAGGAAATAGACAGGTGGGCGGTCGACCCAGGAGGAGTGCCGGAGCCCGCCTGGGATTCGCTGGAGCAGTGCGAGGAGGGGTATAGAAGAATGGAGTTGGAGAAGCAAGCACGGCGGCGCGATAGGAAGCCCGGGAGTCAGCCCCAAAAATGTCTTGGGAGGGGGGGGGGGGGTGGCACACAGGAAGGGGACACAGGGAGGAGACCTGCGCCAACTTCCTGTGCTTACCGGGGGGCTAGAGAGACCGGACAGGCACCGTGTTATGCTGTGAAGCGCACGGTGTCCCCAGTGCGGGTGCATAGCCCGGTGCGGTACATTCCAGCTCCGCGTATTGGCCGGGCTAGAGTTAGCATTGAGCCAAGTGCCATGAAGCTGGCTCTATGCATCTGGTCTCCATTGCGTCTCCTTGGGCCGGCTTACATGGCACCAGCCTTGCGCATGGTGTCCCCGGTTCGCCTGCATAGCCCAGTGCGCGCTATTCCACCTCGCCGCACTGGCAGGGCGACCGGGACCATTCAACCGGGTAAGGTTGGGCAGGCTCGGTGCTCAAGAGCTCCAGTGCGCCTGCACGGTCCGGTCTATCCGTCACCACCTCCACACACCAGCCCTCCGGTGGCAGCCCCCCGCACCAGGCTGTCTCTCCGGCTCATCCTTACAGGGGCTCCCGCCTGTCCAGCGCTGCCGGAGCCTTCCTCCTCTCCAGCGCAGCCGGAGTCTCCCGCCTGTTCGGCGCTACCAGAGCTCCCGCCCCTCAGTCCAGAGGCGCAAGAGACCCTCATTCCAGAGGTGCCAGAGCTCCTTAGTCCAGCACTGCCAGAGCCTTCGTCTCCAGCGTTGCCGGAGCTTCCCGTCTGCCCAGCGCCATCTGAACTTACCCGTCTCTCCAGCGTTGCCGGAGCTTCCCGTCTGCCCAGCGCCATCTGAGCTTACCCGTCTGCCCAGCGCCATCTGAGCTTACCCGTCTCTCCAGCGTTGCCGGAGCTTCCCGTCTGCCCAGCGCCATCTGAGCCACCCGTCTGCCCAGCGCCGCCTGAGCCACCCGTCTGCCAGGAGCCGCCAGTGCCGCCAGTCTGCCAGGAGCCGCCAGTCTGCCAGGTGCCGCCAGTCTGCCAGGGGCCGCCAGTGCCGCCAGTCAGCCAGGGGCCGCCAGTGCCGCCAGTCAGCCAGGGGCCGCCAGTGCCGCCAGTCAGCCAGGGGCCGCCAGTGCCGCCAGTCAGCCAGGAGACGCCAGTGCCGCCAGGGGACACCAGTGCCGCCAGTCAGCCAGGGGCCGCCAGTGCCGCCACTCAGCACAGAGGCGCCAGAGCCCCTCAGCCCAGAGGCGCCAGGGTTAGCCCCTTAAGCCCCTCTATCCCTGCCCTCTAGCCCTGCCCCTCTAGCCCCTCTAGCCCTGCATTCTAGCCACTCTAGCCCTGCCCTCTAGCCCCTCTAGCCCTGCCCCTCTAGCCCCGCCCCTCTAGCCCCGCCCCTCTATTCCTCATTCTAGGGAATGACTAGGAGGAAAGGGTTACAGAACAAAGAGGGTCTGTGTGGTCTGATAACACTGCTGGTAGTGAGCCTAGCTGGAGACGTGCTTGTGTTTATCTCCCCCTCTTATCTCCAGGCCTTATCTGGCTTTAGAGTGGAGGCTTCTCTCTAAAGCAGAGGACTTTCCAAAGACAGAGCGCTTTCCGAAGACAGAGCGCTGGCTCCACAGTAAAACCTGCTTGCCTGTTTTTCTTTATTTTTACACTCTATCTGCACAATAGAGCTCACCATGCACACGCACACAGAAACACGCTAATAGGCACACACGAACACACACACACATGAACACACGCACACACACACAGGCACATATCGTAATATACTTTATTTTTTACGATATTTTATTGATTTGTAAAAAATTGTATACAAATAATGTATATACAGTACTAGTCAAAAATTTGGACACCTGCCCATTCAAGGGTTTTACTTTATTTTGACAATAGTGAAGACATAAAAAGTATGAAATAACATATATGGAATCATGTAGTAACCAAAAAAGTGTTAAACAAATCAAAATATATTTTAGATTTTAGATTCTTCAAAGTAGCCACCCTTTGCCTTGATGACAGCTTTGCATACTCTTGGCATTCTCTCAACCAGCTTCACCTGGAATGATTTTCCAACAGTCTTGAATGAGTTCCCACATATTTTTATTTATTTCACCTTTATTTATCCAGGTAGGGAAGTTGAGAACAAGTTCTCATTTACAATTGTGACCTGGCCAAGATAAAGCAAAGCAGTTCGACACATACAACAACACAGAGTTACACATGGAGTAAAACAAACATACAGTCAATAATACAGTAGAAAAATAAGTCTATATACAATGTGAGCAAATGAGGTGAGATAAGGGAGGTAAAGGCAAAAAAAAGGCCATGGTGGCGAAGTAAATACAATATAACAAGTAAAACACTGAAATGGTAGATTTGCAGTGGAAGAATGTGTAAGGTAAAGATAGAAATAATGAGGTGCAAAGGAGCAAAATAAGTAAATACAGTAGGGGGAGAGGTAGTTGTTTGGGCTAAATTATAGATGGGCTATGTACAGGTGCAGTAATCTGTGAGCTGCTCTGACAGCTGGTGCTTAAATCTAGTGAGGGAGATAAGTGTTTCCAGTTTCAGAGATTTTTGTAGTTCGTTCCAGTCATTGGCAGCAGAGAACTGGAAGGAGAGGCGGCCAAAGGAAGAATTGGTTTTGGGGGTGACCAGAGAGATATATGGTATATGGGGCTTTGGTGACAAAACGGATGGCACTGTGATAGACTGCATCCAAGGATGCTTTGTTGCGAAATAGGAAGCCAATTCTAGATTAAACTTTGGATTGGAGATGTTTGATGTGAGTCTGGAAGGAGAGTTTATAGTCTAACCAGACACCTAGGTATTTGTAGTTGTCCACATATTCTAAGTCAGAACCGTCCAGAGTAGTGATGTTGGACAGGTGGGCAGGTGCAGGCAGCGATCGGTTGAAGAGCATGCATTTAGTTTCACTTGTATATAAGAGCAATTGGAGGCCACAGAAGGAGAGTTGTATGGCATTGAAGCTCGTCTGGAGGTTAGTTAACACAGTGTCCAAAGAAGGGCCAGAAGTATACAGAATGGTGTCGTCTGCGTAGCGGTGGATCAGAGAATCACTAGCAGCAAGAGCGACATCATTGATGTATACAGAAAAGAGAGTCAGTCCAAGAATTAAACCCTGTGGCACCCCCATAGAGACTGCCAGAGGCCCGGACAACAGGCCCTCCGATTTGACACACTCAACTCTATCAGAGAAGTAGCTGCTGAACCAGGCGAGGCAATCATTTGAGAAACCAAGGCTGTCGAGTCTGCCGATGAGGATGTGTTGATTGACAGAGTCGAAAGCCTTGGCCAGGTAAATTAATACGGCTCACAGTATTTTTTTCTTATCGATGGCGGTTAAGATATAGTATGATATCGTACATATGCGGTCCAACTCATCCCACACCATCTCAATTGGGTTCAGGTCGTGTGATTGTGGAGGCCTGGTCATCTGATGCAGCACTCCATCACTCGTCTTCTTGGTCAAAAAGCCTTTACACAGCCTGGAGGTGTGTTGGCTCATTGTCCTGTTTAAAAATAAATGATAGTGGGACTAAGCGCAAACCAGATGGGATGGCGTATCGCTGCAGAATGCTGTGGTAGCCATGCTGGTTAAGTGTGCCTTGAATTCTAAATAAATCATTGACAGTGTCACCAGCAAAGCATTGACACACCATCACACCTCCTCCTCCATGCTTTACGGGAACCACACATACGGAGATAATCCCTTCACCTACTCTGCGTCTACAAAAACACGGGAGTTGGAACCCAAAATCTCACATTTGGACTCATCAGATCAAAGGACAGATTTCCACCAGTCTAATACCCATTGCTCATGTTTCATACCCCTACCTTGTCACAACACAACTGATTATTTCTATCGCATTAAGAAGGAAAACAATTCCACAAATGAACTTTTAACAAGGCACACCTTAATTGAAATGCATTCCAGGTGACTACCTCATGATTGAGAGAATGCCAAGAATGTGCAAAGCTGTCATCAAGGTAAAGGGTGGCTACTTTGAAGAATCTCAAAATGTTTAACACTTTTTTGGTTACTAGAATTCCGTATGTGTTATTTCATAGTTTTGATGTCTTCACAATTTTTTTACAATGTTGTAGAAAATATAAAAAATAAAGAAAAACCCTGGAATGAGTAAGTGTGTCCAAACGTTTGACTGGTATATTTATTTATTGTAGTAGCGTAAGGTAACACTAGTCAGCTGTACCTGCACCAAAACTCCGGTATTTAAATCCTATAGCTTGTTCTTCATCTTCTTTTTAAATAATGAGCCAAAATATGCTGGAGACAGTCAAGTTCACATCTGTACACGGGAGTGTGTCACCACTCCATGTCATAATAACAGCAGCCTAATGATAACACCATCATGTCCCAAAGTAGTGTCCTGTGTGTTTCTACTGTATCGCCTGTTTCTTCTGCTTAGCGTTAGGGGCTTTTCTCTGTACGGTTCATATGTAGGCTACAAAGTCACATGAGTCAGACAGCTCTCCTCATTTTTAAAATAATTTCCTTCATTTGAGTCATTTGAATAAATGGTTTTAAACAGTATTTTCAAAAGTGTTATCATTTGAATAAATGCTGCTGTTTAGAACATAGTGTTTGAATGCCATGCGAAGTCTGACCTTTGCAACTCACACATACATTAGCCTCATACATAATTAATGAGCTCCTTGAACTCATATTCCCTGGGTCCTCTGCTCCACTCAGAATTCAGCGGCCCCTCTCCTCTGTAGTTCTGGTTAAGTGTGAAACAGCTAGGAACACTCCCACAGGGCATGCTTGGTGGCCATAGCTACGAGCTAGTGGAACAGGGTCTCTCGGGGTGCTTCAAGGAACCTGACTTTATCTACAGACTGATATTGGAGGTTGGAGAGAGGGAGGGAGGGAGGGACAGATAGAGGGGGTAGGTAGAGAGTGGGGGAGAGCGAGAGGAGTGGTGGGGTCAGGCTCAGGTTGAAAGTGTTTTATCTGGTGCTAGTAACATTTAACGTGGAGGAAAAGGCCTGTTTCTTCTCATCTAGCAGTGTGCTTGGTTCAGCAACACAACTATCACGGCCATTAAGAATACGACTGACTGGTAAACTTCCAGCTAGATAGTCAGACAATGGCGTTAAGGGCAAACCATTTCCATGATGTAGAGAGAATAAAATACCACTTCGTTCCCTGCACTTTTAAAGTGAGACAGACATTGATGTTTCACAATTGCCATCGCTGCTGTAGTTTTGCAGCAGATGCGTTTCACTCCAATCCATTCTGCGTGGAACGTGTATGATTGTCCTTTTGTTTCGCTCTGTCTGTACTGTTGGTCCTCTCCGCTCATCCCCCTTCCATTACCCTAGCTGTTAAACAGGGTCCAGGAGGTTACATTTAGAAAAGCCTGCCAGTAATTGTCCAGTTCCCCTCAGTGAATTGACTGGCACACAAACCGCCATTGTATTGGCGAAGCAAAGAGCCATTAAAAAATTCTGAATCTGAGGATAGTGTTTGAATGGATGTGTCACATCAAGGTAAACACTGTGCTTTGGCTATTCAGAGAGGCAGGAGAACTCCCCTATTCACACTCATATCGCTGCTATTCAGAGAGGCAGGAGAGCTCCCCTATTCACACTCATTTTGCTGCTATTCAGAGACGGAGATTGTCAGCTGGGTGAGTCATCATTGTCTCTGCCTCAATGTCCATTCTCTCTCTCTAGGATTATTAAGTAGTGTGTTTGGTAAACTAGTGTTGCTAGCTGGAAAAGATATACCGGTCATCACAGCTGTGTGACGTGTATGTGTGTGAAATATCCGTTGCAGCCGTGAGGGTATTCAGTGGTGTCCTTCAGTGTGTGGCGAGGTGACTGATAAAATGACTAATAAAATGTCTGCTAAAAGACGTCCTCACAAAAGCTGAGTCACACACCCTCTGCCTGGAGGACGCACTCAAGGGACAGTCCGGGTTGAAATGGAGCTCTTGAGGTGCTTCTCAGTACTATGAAGATGCTTCCTGTCCTCGTCCTGACATGTGAGTCTGTGTCTGTATGTCTGTTTGATCTTCTATTCTAAATATTTTAACATGGGCTACTGATGAAACCCAATGAAACAGTTCCTGCTGTGAAGGGATGTTTTAAGACATAAAACAAAATGCCAACCACATCCGACAGAAAACCAACTGATAAAGATTACACAATGCAAAGTTGGAAATATAGTGTGTGTAATCTTATATTTAACATTTCCAACATGTTAAACATTTAACGTAATTGGTTTTGTTCATGAAACCCAATGCTTTATAATGTTGCACTGTCACAACACTGCAGCTACTAACAATCACGATCAATAACAAACACAATGGCTCTGTTGCATGTGATCAATAGAAATCAAATGCACTTTGACTTCACAGATTTCTCTGTGGTGATTGGACATGTCCCTTGAAGCAGAATCAAAGTAGAGCAGAGAGAATTTGAAAGTTGTAGGGGAGAGTGTATGATGTGAGTGACAGTTCTTGGGGAGAGTGTATAATGTGAGAGTGACAGTGCTAGGGGAAAGTGTATAATGTGAGAGTGACAGTGCTAGGGGGAGAGTATAATGTGAGTGACAGTGCTAGGGGAGAGTGTATGATGTGAATGACAGTGCTAGGGGAGAGTGTATAGTGACAGTGCTAGGGGAGAGTGTATGATGTGAGTGACAGTGCTAGGGGAGAGTGTATGATGTGAGTGACAGTGCTAGGGGAGAGTGTATAGTGACAGTGCTAGGGGAGAGTGTATGACGTGAGTGACAGTGCTAGGGGAGAGTGTATGATGTGAGTGACAGTGCTAGGGGAGAGTGTATGATGTGAGTGACAGTGCTAAGGAGAGTGTATAATGTGAGTGACAGTGCTAGGGGAGAGTGTATGATGTGAGTGAGAGTGCTAGGGGAGAGTGTATAGTGACAGTGCTAGGGGAGAGTGTATGACGTGAGTGACAGTGCTAGGGGAGAGTGTATGATGTGAGTGACAGTGCTAGGGGGAGAGTGTATGACGTGAGGGACAGTGCTAGGGGAGAGTGTATAATCTCAGTGACAGTGCTAGGGGAGAGTGTATGATGTGAGTGACAGTGCTAGAGGAGAATGTATAATGTGAGTGACAGCGCTAGGGGAGAGTGTATAATGTGAGTGACAGTGCTAGGGGAGAGTGTATAATGTGAGTGACAGTGCTAGGGGAGAGTGTATGATGTGAGTGACAGTGCTAGGGGAGAGTGTATGATGTGAGTGACAGTGCTAGGGGAGAGTGTATAGTGACAGTGCTAGGGGAGAGTGTATAATGTGAGTGACAGTGCTAGGGGAGAGTGTATGATGTGAGTGACAGTGCTAGGGGAGAGTGTATGATGTGAGTGACAGTGCTAGGGGAGAGTGTATGATGTGAGTGACAGTGCTAGGGGAGAGTATATAGTGACAGTGCTAGGGGAGAGTGTATAATGTGAGTGACAGTGCTAGGGGAGAGTGTATAGTGACAGTGCTAGGGGAGAGTGTATAATGTGAGTGACAGTGCTAGGGGAGAGTGTATAGTGACAGTGCTAGGGGAGAGTGTATAATGTGAGTGACAGTGCTAGGGGAGAGTGTATGATGTGAGAGTGATGATGTGCTAGGGGAGAGTGTATGACAGTGTGAGAGTGACAGTGCTAGGGGAGAGTGTATAGTGACAGTGCTAAGGGAGAGTGTATAATGTGAGTGACAGTGCTAGGGGAGAGTGTATAGTGACAGTGCTAGGGGAGAGTGTATAGTGACAGTGCTAGGGGAGAGTGTATAGTGACAGTGCTAGGGGAGAGTGTATAATGTGAGTGACAGTGCTAGGGGAGAGTGTATAGTGACAGTGCTAGGGGAGAGTGTATAATGTGAGTGACAGTGCTAGGGGAGAGTGTATAATGTGAGTGACAGTGCTAGGGGAGAGTGTATGATGTGAGTGACAGTGCTTAAGGGAGAGTGTATAATGTGAATGACAGTGCTTGGGGAGAGTGTATGATGTGAGTGACAGTGCTTAAGGGAGAGTGTATAATGTGAGTGACAGTGCTAAGGGAGAGTGTATAATGTGAGTGACAGTGCTAGGGGAGAGTGTATAATGTGAGTGACAGTGCTTGGGGAGAGTGTATGATGTGAGTGACAGTGCTTAAGGGAGAGTGTATAATGTGAGTGACAGTGCTAAGGGAGAGTGTATAATGTGAGTGACAGTGCTAGGGGAGAGTGTATAATGTGAGTGACAGTGCTAGGGGAGAGTGTATGATGTGAATGACAGTGCTAGGGGAGAGTGTATGATGTGAGTGACACTGCTAAGGGAGAGTGTATAATGTGAGTGACAGTGCTCGGGGGAGAGTGTATAATGTGAGTGACAGTGCTAAGGGAGAGTGTATAATGTGAGTGACAGTGCTAGGGGGAGAGAGTATAATGTGAGTGACAGTGCTAGGGGAGAGTGTATGATGTGAGTGACAGTGCTAGGGGAGAGTGATTGTCTGAGTGACAGTGCTAGGGGAGAGTGATCGTCTGAGTGACAGTGCTAGGGGAGAGTGTATGATGTGAGTGACAGTGCTAGGGGAGAGTGTATGATGTGAGTGACAGTGCTAGGGGAGAGTGTGTGATGTGAGTGACAGTGCTAGGGGAGAGTGATCGTCTGAGTGACAGTGCTAGGGGGAGAGTGTATGATGTGAGTGACAGTGCTAGAGGAGAATGTATAATGTGAATGACAGTGCTAGGGGAGAGAGTATAATGTGAGTGACAGTGCTAGGGGAGAGTGTATGATGTGAGTGACAGTGCTAAGGGAGAGTGTATAATGTGAGTGACAGTGCTAGGGGAGAGTGTATAGTGACAGTGCTAGGGGAGAGTGTATAATGTGAGTGACAGTGCTAGGGGAGAGTGTATAGTGACAGTGCTAGGGGAGAGTGTATAGTGACAGTGCTAGGGGAGAGTGTATGATGTGAGTGACAGTGCTAGGGGAGAGTGTATAATGTGAGTGACAGTGCTAGGGGAGAGTGTATAATGTGAGTGACAGTGCTAGGGGAGAGTGTATGATGTGAGTGACAGTGCTAAGGGAGAGTGTATAATGTGAGTGACAGTGCTAGGGGAGAGTGTATAATGTGAGTGACAGTGCTTAAGGGAGAGTGTATGATGTGAGTGACAGTGCTAAGGGAGAGTGTATAATGTGAGTGACAGTGCTAGGGGAGAGTGTATGATGTGAATGACAGTGCTAGGGGAGAGTGTATGATGTGAATGACAGTGCTAGGGGAGAGTGTATGATGTGAGTGACAGTGCTAGGGGAGAGTGTATAATGTGAGTGACAGTGCTAGGGGAGAGTGTATGATGTGAATGACAGTGCTAGGGGAGAGTGTATGATGTGAATGACAGTGCTAGGGGAGAGTGTATGATGTGAGTGACAGTGCTAGGGGAGAGTGTATAATGTGAGTGACAGTGCTAGGGGAGAGTGTATAATGTGAGTGACAGTGCTAGGGGAGAGTGTATAATGTGAGTGACAGTGCTAGGGGAGAGTGTATGATGTGAATGACAGTGCTAGGGGAGAGTGTATGATGTGAGTGACAGTGCTAGGGGAGAGTGTATAATGTGAGTGACAGTGCTAGGGGAGAGTGTATAATGTGAGTGACAGTGCTAGGGGAGAGTGTATAGTGACAGTGCTAGGGGAGAGTGTATAATGTGAGTGACAGTGCTAGGGGAGAGTGTATAGTGACAGTGCTAGGGGAGAGTGTATAATGTGAGTGACAGTGCTAGGGGAGAGTGTATAATGTGAGTGACAGTGCTAGGGGAGAGTGTATGATGTGAGTGACAGTGCTTAAGGGAGAGTGTATAATGTGAATGACAGTGCTAAGGGAGAGTGTATGATGTGAGTGACAGTGCTAGGGGGAGAGTGTATGATGTGAGGGACAGTGCTAGGGGAGAGTGTATAATCTCAGTGACAGTGCTAGGGGAGAGTGTATAATCTCAGTGACAGTGCTAGGGGAGAGTGTATGATGTGAGTGACCGTGCTTAAGGGAGAGTGTATGATGTAAGTGACAGTGCTTGGGGAGAGTGTATGATGTGAGTGACAGTGCTTAAGGGAGAGTGTATAATGTGAGTGACAGTGCTAAGGGAGAGTGTATAATGTGAGTGACAGTGCTAGGGGAGAGTGTATAATGTGAGTGACAGTGCTTGGGGAGAGTGTATGATGTGAGTGACAGTGCTTAAGGGAGAGTGTATAATGTGAGTGACAGTGCTAAGGGAGAGTGTATAATGTGAGTGACAGTGCTAGGGGAGAGTGTATAATGTGAGTGACAGTGCTAGGGGAGAGTGTATGATGTGAATGACAGTGCTAGGGGAGAGTGTATGATGTGAGTGACACTGCTAAGGGAGAGTGTATAATGTGAGTGACAGTGCTCGGGGGAGAGTGTATAATGTGAGTGACAGTGCTAAGGGAGAGTGTATAATGTGAGTGACAGTGCTAGGGGGAGAGAGTATAATGTGAGTGACAGTGCTAGGGGAGAGTGTATGATGTGAGTGACAGTGCTAGGGGAGAGTGATTGTCTGAGTGACAGTGCTAGGGGAGAGTGATCGTCTGAGTGACAGTGCTAGGGGGAGAGTGTATGATGTGAGTGACAGTGCTAGAGGAGAATGTATAATGTGAATGACAGTGCTAGGGGAGAGAGTATAATGTGAGTGACAGTGCTAGGGGAGAGTGTATGATGTGAGTGACAGTGCTAAGGGAGAGTGTATAATGTGAGTGACAGTGCTAGGGGAGAGTGTATAGTGACAGTGCTAGGGGAGAGTGTATAATGTGAGTGACAGTGCTAGGGGAGAGTGTATAGTGACAGTGCTAGGGGAGAGTGTATAGTGACAGTGCTAGGGGAGAGTGTATGATGTGAGTGACAGTGCTAGGGGAGAGTGTATAATGTGAGTGACAGTGCTAGGGGAGAGTGTATAATGTGAGTGACAGTGCTAGGGGAGAGTGTATGATGTGAGTGACAGTGCTAAGGGAGAGTGTATAATGTGAGTGACAGTGCTAGGGGAGAGTGTATAATGTGAGTGACAGTGCTTAAGGGAGAGTGTATGATGTGAGTGACAGTGCTAAGGGAGAGTGTATAATGTGAGTGACAGTGCTAGGGGAGAGTGTATGATGTGAATGACAGTGCTAGGGGAGAGTGTATGATGTGAATGACAGTGCTAGGGGAGAGTGTATGATGTGAGTGACAGTGCTAGGGGAGAGTGTATAATGTGAGTGACAGTGCTAGGGGAGAGTGTATGATGTGAATGACAGTGCTAGGGGAGAGTGTATGATGTGAATGACAGTGCTAGGGGAGAGTGTATGATGTGAGTGACAGTGCTAGGGGAGAGTGTATAATGTGAGTGACAGTGCTAGGGGAGAGTGTATAATGTGAGTGACAGTGCTAGGGGAGAGTGTATAATGTGAGTGACAGTGCTAGGGGAGAGTGTATGATGTGAATGACAGTGCTAGGGGAGAGTGTATGATGTGAGTGACAGTGCTAGGGGAGAGTGTATAATGTGAGTGACAGTGCTAGGGGAGAGTGTATAATGTGAGTGACAGTGCTAGGGGAGAGTGTATAATGTGAGTGACAGTGCTAGGGGAGAGTGTATAATCTCAGTGACAGTGCTAGGGGAGAGTGTATGATGTGAGTGACAGTGCTAGGGGAGAGTGATCGTCTGAGTGACAGTGCTAGGGGAGAGTGATCATCTGAGTGACAGTGCTAGGGGAGAGTGTATGATGTGAGTGACAGTGCTAGGGGAGAGTGATCGTCTGAGTGACAGTGCTAGGGTAGAGTGTATGATGTGAGTGACAGTGCTAGGGGAGAGTGATCGTCTGAGTGACAGTGCTAGGGGAGAGTGATCGTCTGAGTGACAGTGCTAGGGGAGAGTGTGTGATGTGAGTGACAGTGCTAGGGGAGAGTGATCGTCTGAGTGACAGTGCTAGGGGAGAGTGATCGTCTGAGTGACAGTGCTTGGGCAGAGTGATCGTCTGAGTGACAGTGCTAGGGGAGAGTGTGTGATGTGAGTGACAGTGCTAGGGGAGTGTGGTCGTCTGAGTGACAGTGCTAGGGGAGAGTGATCGTCTGAGTGACAGTGCTTGGGGAGAGTGATCGTCTGAGTGACAGTGCTAGGGGAGAGTGTGTGATGTGAGTGACAGTGCTAGGGGAGAGTGGTCGTCTGAGTGACAGTGCTAGGGGAGAGTGATCGTCTGAGTGACAGTGCTAGGGGAGAGTGGTCGTCTGAGTGACAGTGCTAGGGGAGAGTGATTGTCTGAGTGACAGTGCTAGGGGAGAGTGATCGTCTGAGTGACAGTGCTAGGGGAGAGTGTGTGATGTGAGTGACAGTGCTAGGGGAGAGTGATCGTCTGAGTGACAGTGCTAGGGGAGAGTATGTGTTGGCCTGTAATCTGTTGATCTTGACTGGTAGTTTAGGGACGACAAGATGCAGGCCCCATATCAGCAGTAATGACTAAATGTAATGTCACAGCACTCTGGTGACCACCACTGGGAAAGGTGTGTGAGAGCCTTGTTTGTGAGAATATTAAAGCCATTTTTCCCCTGTGGAAATCCAGTGTGTCCTATGTAGTCTACAAGACCACAAAATATCATCCGCCATAACAGTATGCATTATGAGAATGGGCGTGATGAGGGAAAGTGCCATTTGAAACTACAGGTCCCCTTATCTTTAACACAGGACATGTATTTGCTTTGGGATTACAGGAAACCCACACAGAACAACAGTGGGAACATGGCTTGGATGAGCTGATTGCTTTAACGCAGCGTCTCCTTACAGTTCTCTGTCAGCTGGAGGGTGATTGGAGCTCACTTTGGGAGGGGGACTCTGGGACGTTGTGGACTCGTGTTCCCCTGCCCTGACTCGGGGTGGAGCCTTCAGAAGCACCCCACGCTCCCCCACTCCCCACCTCCAACAATTACAGATTAGCTTCTCTGCCATTCCATCAGTGACACAAAAGCTCTCCAGTTGCAAAGAACAGGTTTTAACTGGGTGTTGTGGTTAGTGTAGAAACGTTGTGCTTCTAAACTACAACTAAGAGACAATATGTCTTTGTTTCTTATTTTACTCAGCCAGGCTGCCACATTTGTATCAATGCAATGTAACATTAAAAACAGTTTAAAATGGCGATCTAACGATCCCACATTCTACATGACGTATCCATCTGTGTTCTATAGACATTATACATTTCTATCTGAAAGTACTGTACAGTTTCACCCTCCTCTATAACCCCAGGGTTTTCTTTTCAGAAGCACTGTCACTGTCACCCTCCTGTGTAAAGTGACATCCCTCAGAGCATTCTCCCATTTCTGCTGACTCCCCGTCCTGTTGGAACTGTGACAGAGGTTAGCCCAGTGTGTCTGTGGCTGAAGTCTCTTGCCCTTTTGAGAAATAACAGCAATACTTTCCCCAATCCTTCCCCCTCAGATCCCTGAGCAAATTAAATTTGATATACCTTAACCTTTCCTGGCACCATTTCAAGGGGTTATGCCAGTCCTCTCTATTAGTTAGCTGTTAATAGCCTCTTTTGGTGCTGTTTAGATTGTATTTCAGCCCAATATTAGTGTTTAACATGAAGTGTCGTTGAAATATCATGGCTAATCATATGCGTGTCCCTCGTCCGTGCTTAATTGGAGGTCTAATCATAGTGACATTGACAGTAATGAGTTCAGTCACTCTAGATGACTGAGATTCCAGCTGAAGGTGGTTGTGTGTGTGTGCCATTGTCCTTCAGCCTGGACAGCTAGTCTCCCAGTCTAACTAACACTCCCCTACACCCAGGGTACAATACAGCCTTTTCCATTTTGTACCCTGCTCATTCTCCAGACCGTTTTCTAGTGCGGAAGGAACATAATCCCACAAGTGCCAGACTTCGCTATAACTAGTCTTATGTTTGGTTGGTACAAGAGGTATAAGTTCTGTTCCCAAAGTCAGAAGAGGCTATGCCCGACCTAGCATTTAAGACCATATTTTTTACACCCAACTGGTGCAACCGGCCCCAGGGATGTTTACTGTGTAAGGGTGGATTGTTCCGTTTACCCCAACCAATCATAATGGGCTTTGACCTTTGTCTGGTGTTCTATGCAGGTTACTGAACCAGTCACTGGCTGAAGCAGTAGTCTCAAGGCTGAGGAGCTGGGCTCACTCATTAACCAGCTAGGAATTTTTCTGGAGCTTGATTTATGACGTCTGAGTGTAGGAGAAGAGAGGGATGGTGAAAAATGGGGATGAATCATTCCCATGTTTAGAGATGAAGAGCAGGGCTTAGTTAAACTGAACTGGAGGGAGTGTCTCTCAACTCTGTGGAATAGTTTGTTATAATGATGGAACATTCTAGTTTCTTATGGCATTTCTCTTTTTTCCTACTGTGTGAACTTTCATTTGATATTTCCTTCTGACCATTCTCTTTTGACCACTACTGTTTTTTCCTACACTAAGATCGACAATAGATTTAGATTAGTGCTCGCGAATAGCGTAGTGGTCTAAGGCACTGCATCTCAGTGCAAGAAGTGTCACTCTAGTCCCTGGTTTGAATCCAGGCTGTATCACATCCGGCCGTGATTGGGAGTCCCGAAGGGCGGCGCACAATTGGCCCAGCATCGTCCGGGTTTGGCCGGTGTAGGCCGTCATTGTAAATAAGAATTTGTTCTTAACTGACTTGCCTAGTTAAATAAAGGTTCAATAAATACAAAATTAATTAGTACATCTGAGTTGGCTAAATCGGCAATATTATGCTGTGCCTGTGTGTGTTACATGTAAAGTTAACTACCGTGGTTGTTGATTGGCTGAGAGAAAACACTTGTCTAAAGCCTACAGTGTCCTCATTTTATCTCCAGTATTCTCTTGGAAATGGGCAAACATTAGACTTGGAAATGATGTTTGATTCAGTGGAGACACTTCACTACCTAACTAGTACCAGGAAAGGAAAGGCCTCGGAGCGACAGGCAGCCACACGGAGCGACAGGCAGCCACACGGAGCTTGATAAATATATAATGTCGTAATTATCATTAGCCGAGGTACTCAGCCGAGAGCCGGGAGATTTCAGAAACAAGTGTTTGTGATATGCCCTGGAAGAGGGATATTGTATTTTAGATGAGTTGAAAAAACAAATATCATTGACGACGTGGCATTAGAGGATTCAGTCAGATTTAGTTTGTGTCTGTTGTTGTCTGGTTGTGTTTCCAGTGCAAGGCTGCTGCAGGCCCCATGCTGGCTGAGTAAAGATGTAAAGGGAAACGCTACAGGCCTTTTCCTCTCTCTAGCTGCTGTTCTGACTGTCTGTCTGCACCAATAAATGAAGCCTCTCGGGTCGGCTCTGGGCTGAAATGCCACTTCGGATCCCCTATAGTGGCTGAACCTTCCAGGTCTTGTTATCCCCTGACCAGCTCACAATGAACCTCATCACTTCCTGTGGATATCCTCGGCTGATTGGCATGTCTAACCTTAGCTGCTGTGATTGGCTAAAAAGGGCTCGTTTCCCTCTGGTGATTGGACTGGCTTTGTGGTGGCTGTCACCCCCTAGTTGATTTGATTGGCAGCCCAGCGTGAGCCCAACTGATCGGCAGTGCCGTGCCCCAGAGCACCATGCAAGCTGTTGGGAGCAGCTGCCACGAGGGCCAGCCACTTGATGTGGAAATGGTTTTGATAAATAATATAATAGTGGTAATACCCAGCTGCGTTTGGGGCCACGTGACCTCTGTGCCACAGAGTCCGCCCCAATAATGACTTCATGGAGTCCCATGATTGGTGTATGCATTATTAACCCCGCTCCACACACACACACACACACACACACACACACACACACACACACACACACACACACACACACACACACACACACACACACACACACACACACACACACACACACACACACACACACACACACACACACACACACACACACACACACACACACACACACACATAGCCCTCAGAGGTATACCCCCCACTGTGCACCATCACCGCCACAAGTGGCCTCATATGGGCAATCCAAATATCATCTTCTCCTGTTCTTCCTGTATTCCATGGATCCGTGCGTGTCAGAAGATACTCCTGTAGAACTAGCATTAGGCAGGTTGGTTGGTGACCCATGTATCCTGTCTGGCTCTGTAAGGACCATGTATCCACCCATACGTAGAATGTATGCACACATGACTGTAAGTCGCTTTGGATAAAAGCGTCTGCTAAATGGCATATATTATTATTATTATATTATGTATCCAGTCTGGCTCTGTAAGGACCATGTATCCAGTCTGGCTCTGTAAGGACCATGTATCCAGTCTGGCTTTATAAGGACCATGTTGTCATGCAGGTGAAAGAGGACCCAAAAGCGACTTGGCGAAAACAGAGTCTTTAATCCAGTAAAGTAAATACAAACAAAAAACACAACTTTCACTCGAAATGACGAGGACAAACTGGAGACTCGATCTTGAACAGCAGGTGAACAGCAGGTTGCCTCGGGAAGGCACTTGAACCAGACAGACTCAGACACCTGCTCACCACGCAGCATCTGAGGAAAACACGACACGACAGGGCGATACACAAACACAGCACGGTGAATTCTAGACAAGGAACCGACAGGACAGGAACGGAACACAAAGGAAGAAATAGGGACTCTAATCAGGGGAAAGGATCGGGAACAGGTGTGGGAAGAATAAATGATTGATTAGGGGAATAGGAACAGCTGGGAGCAGGAACGGAACGATAGAGAGAAGAGAGAGCGAGAGAGTGAGAGAGGGAGGGGGAGAGAGAGGGATAGAAAGAGGAAAGAACCTAATAAGACCAGCAGAGGGAAACGAATAGAATGGGAAGCACAGGGACAAGACAAGATAATAAATGACAAAACATGACAGTACCCCCCACTCACCGAGCGCCTCCTGGCGCACTCGAGGAGGAATCCTGGCGGCAACGGAGGAAATCATCAATGAGTGAACGGTCCAGCACGTCCCGAGACGGAACCCAACTCCTCTCCTCAGGACCGTAACCCTCCCAATCCACTAAGTATTGGTGACCCCGTCCCCGAGAACGCATGTCCATGATCTTATGTACCTTGTAAATAGGTGCGCTCTCGACAAGGACGGGAGGGGGGAGGGAAGACGAACGGGGTGCGAAGAAAGGGCTTGACACAGGAGACATGGAAGACAGGATGGACGTGACGAAGATGTCGCGGAAGAAGCAGTCGCACAGCGACAGGATTGACGACCTGGGAGACACGGAACGGACCAATGAACCGCGGAGTCAACTTACGAGAAGCTGTCGTAAGAGGAAGGTTGCGAGTGGAAAGCCACACTCTCTGGCCGCAACAATACCTTGGACTCTTAATCCTGCGTTTATTGGCGGCTCTCACAGTCTGTGCCCTGTAACGGCAAAGTGCAGACCTCACCCTCCTCCAGGTGCGCTCACAACGTTGGACAAACGCTTGAGCGGAGGGAACGCTGGACTCGGCAAGCTGGGATGAGAACAGAGGAGGCTGGTAACCCAGACTACTCTGAAACGGAGATAACCCGGTAGCAGACGAAGGAAGCGAATTGTGAGCGTATTCTGCCCAGGGGAGCTGTTCTGCCCAAGACGCAGGGTTTCTGAAAGAAAGGCTGCGTAGTATGCGACCAATCGTCTGATTGGCCCTCTCTGCTTGACCGTTAGACTGGGGATGAAACCCGGAAGAGAGACTGACGGACGCACCAATCAAACGACAGAACTCCCTCCAAAACTGTGACGTGAATTGCGGGCCTCTGTCTGAAACGGCGTCTAACGGGAGGCCATGAATTCTGAATACATTCTCGATAATGATTTGTGCCGTCTCCTTAGCGGAAGGAAGTTTAGCGAGGGGAATGAAATGTGCCGCCTTAGAGAACCTATCGACAACCGTAAGAATCACAGTCTTCCCCGCAGACAAAGGCAGACCGGTAATGAAGTCTAGGGCGATGTGAGACCATGGTCGAGAAGGAATGGGGAGCGGTCTGAGACGACCGGCAGGAGGAGAGTTACCCGACTTAGTCTGCGCGCAGTCCGAACAAGCAGCCACGAAACGGCGCGTGTCACGCTCCTGAGTCGGCCACCAAAAGCGCTGGCGAATAGACGCAAGAGTGCCTCGAACACCGGGATGACCAGCTAACTTGGCAGAGTGAGCCCACTGAAGAACAGCCAGACGAGTGGAAACAGGAACGAAAAGGAGGTTACTAGGACAAGCGCGCGGCGACGCAGTGTGCGTGAGTGCTTGCTTAACCTGTCTTTCAATTCCCCAGACTGTTAACCCGACAACACGCCCATAAGGAAGAATCCCCTCGGGATCAGTAGAAGCCACAGAAGAACTAAACAGACGGGATAAGGCATCAGGCTTGGTGTTCTTGCTACCCGGACGGTAAGAAATCACAAACTCGAAACGAGCGAAAAACAACGCCCAACGAGCTTGACGGGCATTAAGTCGTTTGGCAGAACGGATGTACTCAAGGTTCTTATGGTCTGTCCAAACGACAAAAGGAACGGTCGCCCCTCCAACCACTGTCGCCATTCGCCTAGGGCTAAGCGGATGGCGAGCAGTTCACGGTTACCCACATCATAGTTGCGCTCAGATGGCGACAGGCGATGAGAAAAATAAACGCAAGGATGAACCTTATCGTCAGACTGGAAGCGCTGGGATAGAATGGCTCCCACGCCTACCTCTGAAGCGTCAACCTCGACAATGAATTGTCTAGTGACGTCAGGAGTAACGAGGATAGGAGCGGACGTAAAACGTTCTTTTAGAAGATCAAAAGCTCCCTGGGCGGAACCGGACCACTTAAAACACGTCTTGACAGAAGTAAGAGCTGTGAGAGGGGCAGCAACTTGACCGAAATTACGAATGAAACGCCGATAGAAATTAGCGAAACCTAAAAAGCGCTGCAACTCGACACGTGACCTTGGAACGGGCCAATCACTGACAGCTTGGACCTTAGCGGAATCCATCTGAATGCCTTCAGCGGAAATAACGGAACCGAGAAAAGTAACGGAGGAGACATGAAAAGAGCACTTCTCAGACTTTACGTAGAGACAATTCTCTAAAAGGCGCTGTAGAACACGTCGAACGTGCTGAACATGAATCTCGAGTGACGGAGAAAAAATCAGGATATCGTCAAGATAGACAAAAACAAAGATGTTCAGCATGTCTCTCAGAACATCATTAACTAATGCCTGAAAAACAGCTGGCGCATTGGCGAGACCAAACGGCAGAACCCGGTACTCAAAATGCCCTAACGGAGTGTTAAACGCCGTTTTCCACTCGTCCCCCTCTCTGATGCGCACGAGATGGTAAGCGTTACGAAGGTCCAACTTAGTAAAGCACCTGGCTCCCTGCAGAATCTCGAAGGCTGATGACATAAGGGGAAGCGGATAACGATTCTTAACCGTTATGTCATTCAGCCCTCGATAATCCACGCAGGGGCGCAGAGTACCGTCCTTCTTCTTAACAAAAAGAACCCCGCCCCGGCCGGAGAGGAAGAAGGCACTATGGTACCGGCGTCAAGAGACACAGACAAATAATCCTCGAGAGCCTTACGTTCGGGAGCCGACAGAGAGTATAGTCTACCCCGAGGAGGAGTGGTCCCCGGAAGGAGATCAATACTACAATCATACGACCGGTGAGGAGGAAGGGAGTTGGCTCGGGACCGACTGAAGACCGTGCGCAGATCATGATATTCCTCCGGCACTCCTGTCAAATCGCCAGGTTCCTCCTGAGAAGTAGGGACAGAAGAAACGGGAGGGATGGCAGACATTAAACACTTCACATGACAAGAAACGTTCCAGGATAGGATAGAATTACTAGACCAATTAATAGAAGGATTATGACATACTAGCCAGGGATGACCCAAAACAACAGGTGTAAACGGTGAACGAAAAATCAAAAAAGAAATAGTCTCACTGTGGTTACCAGATACTGTGAGGGTTAAAGGTAGTGTCTCAAATCTGATACTGGGAAGATGACTACCATCTAAGGCGAACATGGGCGTAGGCTTCTCTAACTCTCTGAAAGGAATGTCATGTTTCCGAACCCATGCTTCGTCCATGAAACAACCCTCAGCCCCAGAGTCTATCAAGGCACTACATGTAGCACCCGAACCGGTCCAGCGTAGATGGACCGACAAAGTAGTACAGGATTTTGATGGAGAGACTTGAGTAGTTGCGCTCACCTGTAGCCCTCCGCTTACAGATGAGCTCTGGCTTTTACTGGACATGAATTAACAAAATGTCCAGCAACTCCGCAATAGAGGCACAGGCGGTTGGTGATCCTCCGTTCCCTCTCCTTAGTCGAGATGCGAATCCCTCCCAGCTGCATGGGCTCAGACTCTGAGCCAGAGGAGGAGATGGTTGCGATGCGGAGCAGGGAAACACCGTTGATGCGAGCTCTCTTCCACGAGCCCGGTGACGAAGATCTACCCGTCGTTCTATGCGGATGGCGAGAGCAATCAAAGAGTCCACATCTGAAGGTACCTCCCGGGAGAGAATCTCATCCTTAACCACTGCGTGGAGTCCCTCCAGAAAACGAGCGAGCAGCGCCGGCTCGTTCCACTCACTAGAGGCAGCAAGAGTGCGAAACTCAATAGAATAATCCGTTATGGACCGTTCACCTTGGCATAAGGAAGCCAGGGCCCTAGAAGCCTCCCTACCAAAAACTGAACGGTCAAAAACCCGAATCATCTCCTCTTTAAAGTTCTGGAACTTGTTAGAGCAATCAGCCCTTGCCTCCCAGATAGCTGTGCCCCATTCTCGAGCCCGGCCAGTAAGGAGTGAAATGACGTAAGCAACCCGAGCTCTCTCTCTAGAGTATGTGTTGGGTTGGAGAGAGAACACAATCTCACACTGCGTGAGAAAGGAGCGGCACTCAGTGGGCTGCCCGGAGTAGCAAGGTGGGTTATTAACCCTAGGTTCTGGAGGCTCGGCAGGCCAGGAAGTAACAGGTGGCACGAGACGTAGACTCTGGAACTGTCCAGAGAGGTCGGAAACCTGAGCGGCCAGGTTCTCCACGGCATGGCGAGCAGCAGACAATTCCTGCTCGTGTCTGCCGAGCATGGCTCCTTGGATCTCGACGGCAGTGTAACGAGCGTCTGAAGTCGCTGGGTCCATTCCTTGGTCGGTTCCTTCTGTCATGCAGGTGAAAGAGGACCCAAAAGCGACTTGGCGAAAACAGAGTCTTTAATCCAGTAAAGTAAATACAAACAAAAAACACAACTTTCACTCGAAATGACGAGGACAAACTGGAGACTCGATCTTGAACAGCAGGTGAACAGCAGGTTGCCTCGGGAAGGCACTTGAACCAGACAGACTCAGACACCTGCTCACCACGCAGCATCTGAGGAAAACACGACACGACAGGGCGATACACAAACACAGCACGGTGAATTCTAGACAAGGAACCGACAGGACAGGAACGGAACACAAAGGAAGAAATAGGGACTCTAATCAGGGGAAAGGATCGGGAACAGGTGTGGGAAGACTAAATGATTGATTAGGGGAATAGGAACAGCTGGGAGCAGGAACGGAACGATAGAGAGAAGAGAGAGCGAGAGAGTGAGAGAGGGAGGGGGAGAGAGAGGGATAGAAAGAGGGAAAGAACCTAATAAGACCAGCAGAGGGAAACGAATAGAATGGGAAGCACAGGGACAAGACAAGATAATAAATGACAAAACATGACACATGTATCCAGTCTGGCTCTGTAAGGACCATGTATCCAGTCTGGCTTTATAAGGACCATGTATCCAGTCTGGCTCTGTAAGGACCATGTATCCAGTCTGGCTTTATAAGGACCATGTATTCAGTCTGGCTCTATAAGGACCATGTATTCAGTCTGGCTCTGTAAGGACCATGTATCCAGTCTGGCTTTATAAGGACCATGTATCCAGTCTGGCTTTATAAGGACCATGTATCCAGTCTGGCTTTATAAGGACCATGTATCCAGTCTGGCTTTATAAGGACCATGTATCCAGTCTGGCTTTATAAGGACCATGTATTCAGTCTGGCTTTATAAGGACCATGTCCTGCTCTGTAAGGACCATGTATTCAGTCTGGCTTTATAAGGACCATGTATTCAGTCTGGCTCTATAAGGATCATGTATTCAGTCTGGCTTTATAAGGACCATGTATTCAGTCTAGCTCTATAAGGATCATGTCCTGCTCTGTAAGGACCATGTATTCAGTCTGGCTTTATAAGGACCATGTATTCAGTCTGGCTTTATAAGGACCATGTATTCAGTCTGGCTTTATAAGGACCATGTATTCAGTCTGGCTCTGTAAGGACCATGTATTCAGTCTGGCTTTATAAGGACCATGTATTCAGTCTGGCTCTGTAAGGACCATGTATTCAGTCTGGCTTTATAAGGACCATGTATTCAGTCTGGCTCTATAAGGATCATGTCCTGCTCTGTAAGGACCATGTATTCAGTCTGGCTTTATAAGGACCATGTATTCAGTCTGGCTTTATAAGGACCATGTATTCAGTCTGGCTTTATAAGGACCATGTATTCAGTCTGGCTCTATAAGGACCATGTCCTGCTCTGTAAGGACCATGTATTCAGTCTGGCTTCATAAGGACCATGTATCCTGTCTGGCTCTGTAAGGACCATGTATTCAGTCTGGCTCTGTAAGGACCATGTATTCAGTCTGGCTTTATAAGGACCATGTATTCAGTCTGGCTCTGTAAGGACCATGTATTCAGTCTGGCTCTATAAGGATCATGTCCTGCTCTGTAAGGACCATGTATTCAGTCTGGCTTTATAAGGACCATGTATTCAGTCTGGCTTTATAAGGACCATGTATTCAGTCTGGCTTTATAAGGACCATGTATTCAGTCTGGCTCTATAAGGACCATGTCCTGCTCTGTAAGGACCATGTATTCAGTCTGGCTTTATAAGGACCATGTATTCAGTCTGGCTCTGTAAGGACCATGTATCCAGTCTGGCTTTATAAGGACCATGTATCCAGTCTGGCTTTATAAGGACCATGTATCCAGTCTGGCTTTATAAGGACCATGTATTCAGTCTGGCTTTATAAGGACCATGTCCTGCTCTGTAAGGACCATGTATTCAGTCTGGCTTTATAAGGACCATGTATTCAGTCTGGCTCTATAAGGATCATGTATTCAGTCTGGCTCTATAAGGATCATGTATTCAGTCTGGCTTTATAAGGACCATGTATTCAGTCTGGCTCAAATAGGACCATGTATTCAGTCTGGCTCTATAAGGATCATGTATTCAGTCTGGCTTTATAAGGACTGTGTATTCAGTCTGGCTCTATAAGGACCATGTCCTGCTCTGTAAGGACCATGTATTCAGTCTGGCTTTATAAGGACCATGTATTCAGTCTGGCTTTATAAGGACCATGTATTCAGTCTGGTTCTATAAGTCTTCATGTATTCAGTCTGGCTTTATAAGGACCATGTATTCAGTCTGGCTTTATAAGGACCATGTATTCAGTCTGGTTCTATAAGTCTTCATGTATTCAGTCTGGCTTTATAAGGACCATGTATTCAGTCTGGCTTTATAAGGACCATGTATTCAGTCTGGCTTTATAAGGACCATGTATTCAGTCTGGTTCTATAAGTCTTCATGTATTCAGTCTGGCTTTATAAGGACCATGTATTCAGTCTGGCTTTATAAGGATCATGTATTCAGTCTGGCTTTATAAGGACTGTGTATTCAGTCTGGCTCTATAAGGACCATGTCCTGCTCTGTAAGGACCATGTATTCAGTCTGGCTTTATAAGGACCATGTATTCAGTCTGGCTTTATAAGGACCATGTATTCAGTCTGGTTCTATAAGTCTTCATGTATTCAGTCTGGCTTTATAAGGACCATGTATTCAGTCTGGCTTTATAAGGACCATGTATTCAGTCTGGTTCTATAAGTCTTCATGTATTCAGTCTGGCTTTATAAGGACCATGTATTCAGTCTGGCTTTATAAGGACCATGTATTCAGTCTGGCTTTATAAGGACCATGTATTCAGTCTGGCTCTGTAAGGACCATGTCCTGCTCTGTAAGGACCATGTATTCAGTCTGGCTTTATAAGGACCATGTATTCAGTCTGGCTTTATAAGGACCATGTATTCAGTCTGGCTTTATAAGGACCATGTATTCAGTCTGGCTTTATAAGGACCATGTATTCAGTCTGGCTCTATAAGGACCATGTCCTGCTCTGTAAGGACCATGTATTCAGTCTGGCTTTATAAGGACCATGTATTCAGTCTGGCTCTGTAAGGACCATGTATCCAGTCTGGCTTTATAAGGACCATGTATCCAGTCTGGCTTTATAAGGACCATGTATCCAGTCTGGCTTTATAAGGACCATGTATTCAGTCTGGCTTTATAAGGACCATGTCCTGCTCTGTAAGGACCATGTATTCAGTCTGGCTTTATAAGGACCATGTATTCAGTCTGGCTCTATAAGGATCATGTATTCAGTCTGGCTCTGTAAGGACCATGTATCCAGTCTGGCTCTATAAGGATCATGTATTCAGTCTGGCTTTATAAGGACCATGTATTCAGTCTGGCTCAAATAGGACCATGTATTCAGTCTGGCTCTATAAGGATCATGTATTCAGTCTGGCTTTATAAGGACTGTGTATTCAGTCTGGCTCTATAAGGACCATGTCCTGCTCTGTAAGGACCATGTATTCAGTCTGGCTTTATAAGGACCATGTATTCAGTCTGGCTTTATAAGGACCATGTATTCAGTCTGGTTCTATAAGTCTTCATGTATTCAGTCTGGCTTTATAAGGACCATGTATTCAGTCTGGCTTTATAAGGACCATGTATTCAGTCTGGTTCTATAAGTCTTCATGTATTCAGTCTGGCTTTATAAGGACCATGTATTCAGTCTGGCTTTATAAGGATCATGTATTCAGTCTGGCTTTATAAGGACTGTGTATTCAGTCTGGCTCTATAAGGACCATGTCCTGCTCTGTAAGGACCATGTATTCAGTCTGGCTTTATAAGGACCATGTATTCAGTCTGGCTTTATAAGGACCATGTATTCAGTCTGGTTCTATAAGTCTTCATGTATTCAGTCTGGCTTTATAAGGACCATGTATTCAGTCTGGCTTTATAAGGACCATGTATTCAGTCTGGTTCTATAAGTCTTCATGTATTCAGTCTGGCTTTATAAGGACCATGTATTCAGTCTGGCTTTATAAGGACCATGTATTCAGTCTGGCTTTATAAGGACCATGTATTCAATCTGGTTCTATAAGGTTCATGTATTCAGTCTGGCTTTATAAGGACCATGTATTCAGTCTGGCTTTATAAGGACCATGTATTCAGTCTGGCTCTGTAAGGACCATGTCCTGCTCTGTAAGGACCATGTATTCAGTCTGGCTTTATAAGGACCATGTATTCAGTCTGGCTTTATAAGGACCATGTATTCAGTCTCGCTCTATAAGGATCATGTATTCAGTCTGGCTTTATAAGCACCATGTATTCAGTCTGGCTCTATAAGGACCATGTCCTGCTCTGTAAGGATCATGTATTCAGTCTGGCTTTATAAGGACCATGTATTCAGTCTGGCTCTATAAGGACCATGTATTCAGTCTCGCTCTAGAAGGATCATGTATTCAGTCTGGCTTTATAAGCACCATGTATTCAGTCTGGCTTTATAAGGACCATGTATTCAGTCTGGCTTTATAAGGACCATGTATTCAGTCTGGCTTTATAAGGACCATGTATTCAGTCTGGCTCTGTAAGGACCATGTATCCTGTCTGGCTCTATAAGGACCATGTATTCAGTCTGGCTTTATAAGGACCATGTAATCAGTCTGGCTCTGTAAGGACCATGTATCCAGTCTGGCTCTATAAGGACCATGTATTCAGTCTGGCTCTGTAAGGACCATGTATCCTGTCTGGCTCTATAAGGACCATGTATCCAGTCTGGCTCTGTAAGGACCATGTATCCAGTCTGGCTCTATAAGGACCATGTATTCAGTCTGGCTCTGTAAGGACCATGTATCCTGTCTGGCTCTATAAGGACCATGTATCCAGTCTGGCTCTGTAAGGACCATGTATCCAGTCTGGCTCTGTAAGGACCATGTATCCTGTCTGGCTCTGTAAGGACCATGTATCCAGTCTGGCTCTGTAAGGACCATGTATCCAGTCTGGCTCTGTAAGGACCATGTATCCAGTCTGGCTCTATAAGGACCATGTATCCTGTCTGGCTTTATAAGGACCATGTATTCAGTCTGGCTCTATAGGGACCATGTATTCAGTCTGGCTTTATAGGGACCATGTATTCAATCTGGCTCTATAAGGACCATGTCCTGCTCTGTAAGGACCATGTATTCAGTCTGGCTTTATAAGGACCATGTATTCAGTCTGGCTCTATAAGGATCATGTATTCAGTCTGGCTCTATAAGGATCATGTATTCAGTCTGGCTTTATAAGGACCATGTATCCAGTCTGGCTCTATAAGAGCTATGTCTTCAGTCTGGCTCTATAAGGACCATGTATCCAGTCTGGCTCTATAAGAGCTATGTCTTCAGTCTGGCTCCGTGAGGACCATGCATCCAGTCTGGCTCTTTAAGATCCATGTATCCAGTCTGGCTCTATAAGAGCTATGTCTTCAGTCTGGCTCTGTAAGGACCATGTATTCAGTCTGGCTCTATAAGGATCATGTATTCAGTCTGGCTTTATAAGGACCATGTATTCAGTCTGGCTCTATAAGGATCATGTATTCAGTCTGGCTTTATAAGGACCATGTATTCAGTCTGGCTCTATAAGAGCCATGTATCCAGTCTGGTTCTATAAAAGCCATGTATTCAGTCTGGCTCTATAAGGACCATGTATCCAGTCTGGCTCTGTAAGGACCATGTATCCAGTCTGGTTCTATAAGAGCCATGTATTCAGTCTGGCTCTATAAGGACCGTGTATCCAGTCTGGCTCTATAAGAGCCATGTATCCAGTCTGGTTCTATAAGGACCATGTATCCAGTCTGGCTCTGTAAGGACCATGTATCCAGTCTGGTTCTATAAGAGCCATGTATTCAGTCTGGCTCTATAAGGACCGTGTATCCAGTCTGGCTCTATAAGAGCCATGTATCCAGTCTGGTTCTATAAGAGCCATGTATTCATTCTGGCTCTATAAGGACCGTGTATCCATTCTGGCTCTATAAGGACCATGTATCCAGTCTGGCTCTATAAGGACCATGCATCCAGTCTGGCTCTATAAGGACCATGCATCCAGTCTGGCTCAGTAAAGACCATGTATCCAGTCTGGCTCTATAAGGACCATGTATCCAGTCTGACTCTATAAGAGCCATGTATTCAGTCTGGCTCTATAAGGACCGTGTATCCATTCTGGCTCTATAAGGACCATGTATCCAGTCTGGCTCTATAAGAGCTATGTCTTCAGTCTGGCTCTGTAAGGACCATGTATCCAGTCTGGCTCTATAAGACCATGTATCCAGTCTGGCTCTATAAGGACCATGTATCCAGTCTGGCTCTATAAGAGCTATGTCTTCAGTCTGGCTCTATAAGGACCATGTATCCAGTCTGGCTCTATAAGAGCTATGTCTTCAGTCTGGCTCCGTGAGGACCATGCATCCAGTCTGGCTCTTTAAGAGCCATGTATCCAGTCTGGCTCTATAAGAGCTATGTCTTCAGTCTGGCTCTGTAAGGACCATGTATCCAGTCTGGCTCTGTAAGAACCATGTATCCAGTCTGGCTCTGTAAGGACCATGTATCCAGTCTGGCTCTGTAAGAGCTATGTCTTCAGTCTGGCTCTTTAAGGACCATGTATCCAGTCTGGCTCTGTAAGAGCTATGTCTTCAGTCTGGCTCTGTAAGGACCATGTATCCAGTCTGGCTCTGTAAGGACCATGTATCCAGTCTGGCTCTATAAGGACCATGTATCCAGTCTGGCTCTATAAGAGCTATGTCTTCAGTCTGGCTCCGTGAGGACCATGTATCCAGTCTTGCTCTATAAGGACCATGCATCCAGTCTGGCTCTATAACGACCATGCATCCAGTCTGGCTCTGTAAGGACCATGTATCCAGTCTGGCTCTATAAGGACCATGTATCCAGTCTGGCTCTATAAGAGCTATGTCTTCAGTCTGGCTCTGTAAGGACCATGTATCCAGTCTGGCTCTGTAAGAACCATGTATCCAGTCTGGCTCTGTAAGGACCATGTATCCAGTCTGGCTCTTTAAGAGCCATGTATCCAGTCTGGCTCTATAAGAGCTATGTCTTCAGTCTGGCTCTGTAAGGACCATGTATCCAGTCTGGCTCTGTAAGAACCATGTATCCAGTCTGGCTCTGTAAGGACCATGTATCCAGTCTGGCTCTGTAAGAGCTATGTCTTCAGTCTGGCTCTTTAAGGACCATGTATCCAGTCTGGCTCTGTAAGAGCTATGTCTTCAGTCTGGTTCTATAAGAGCCATGTATTCAGTCTGGCTCTATAAGGACCGTGTATCCAGTCTGGCTCTATAAGAGCCATGTATCCAGTCTGGTTCTATAAGAGCCATGTATTCATTCTGGCTCTATAAGGACCGTGTATCCATTCTGGCTCTATAAGGACCATGTATCCAGTCTGGCTCTATAAGGACCATGCATCCAGTCTGGCTCTATAAGGACCATGCATCCAGTCTGGCTCAGTAAAGACCATGTATCCAGTCTGGCTCTATAAGGACCATGTATCCAGTCTGACTCTATAAGAGCCATGTATTCAGTCTGGCTCTATAAGGACCGTGTATCCATTCTGGCTCTATAAGGACCATGTATCCAGTCTGGCTCTATAAGAGCTATGTCTTCAGTCTGGCTCTGTAAGGACCATGTATCCAGTCTGGCTCTATAAGACCATGTATCCAGTCTGGCTCTATAAGGACCATGTATCCAGTCTGGCTCTATAAGAGCTATGTCTTCAGTCTGGCTCTATAAGGACCATGTATCCAGTCTGGCTCTATAAGAGCTATGTCTTCAGTCTGGCTCCGTGAGGACCATGCATCCAGTCTGGCTCTTTAAGAGCCATGTATCCAGTCTGGCTCTATAAGAGCTATGTCTTCAGTCTGGCTCTGTAAGGACCATGTATCCAGTCTGGCTCTGTAAGAACCATGTATCCAGTCTGGCTCTGTAAGGACCATGTATCCAGTCTGGCTCTGTAAGAGCTATGTCTTCAGTCTGGCTCTTTAAGGACCATGTATCCAGTCTGGCTCTGTAAGAGCTATGTCTTCAGTCTGGCTCTGTAAGGACCATGTATCCAGTCTGGCTCTGTAAGGACCATGTATCCAGTCTGGCTCTATAAGGACCATGTATCCAGTCTGGCTCTATAAGAGCTATGTCTTCAGTCTGGCTCCGTGAGGACCATGTATCCAGTCTTGCTCTATAAGGACCATGCATCCAGTCTGGCTCTATAACGACCATGCATCCAGTCTGGCTCTGTAAGGACCATGTATCCAGTCTGGCTCTATAAGGACCATGTATCCAGTCTGGCTCTATAAGAGCTATGTCTTCAGTCTGGCTCTGTAAGGACCATGTATCCAGTCTGGCTCTGTAAGAACCATGTATCCAGTCTGGCTCTGTAAGGACCATGTATCCAGTCTGGCTCTTTAAGAGCCATGTATCCAGTCTGGCTCTATAAGAGCTATGTCTTCAGTCTGGCTCTGTAAGGACCATGTATCCAGTCTGGCTCTGTAAGAACCATGTATCCAGTCTGGCTCTGTAAGGACCATGTATCCAGTCTGGCTCTGTAAGAGCTATGTCTTCAGTCTGGCTCTTTAAGGACCATGTATCCAGTCTGGCTCTGTAAGAGCTATGTCTTCAGTCTGGCTCTGTAAGGACCATGTATCCAGTCTGGCTCTATAAGGACCATGTATCCAGTCTGGCTCCGTGAGGACCATGTGTCCAGTCTGGCTCTATAAGGACTATGTCTTCAGTCTGGCTCTGTGAGGACCATGTATCCAGTCTAGCTGTGGAGAGATGACTCTGTTGTAAGGTGCCTCTCTGAGTGATGACTAATCGCTCATTGGCTAGTTTAATGCTCCAGCTGCACAGTAGATTATATGGTCCTCTCTCCCTTTCTACTACATTTAATTGTCATTTTTTCATTATATCCATCTCTACAAAACTAAAGGGTCTTTCTCTACTGAAGGGGTTCAATCCAACCTGAAACGATTCCTGGTATCTGTCTGGTGACTGATGATGCAATGGTCATCATAGTGCCAATTGCATTAAATTCTTCCAGGTTTTAATCTCAACTGCTGTCTGTATGTTACATGTACAGTACCAGTCAAAAGTTTGGACACACCTACTCATTCCAGGGTTTCATTTATTTGTACTATTTTCAACATTGTGGAATAATAGTGAAGACTTCTAAACAATGAAATAACACATATGGAATCATGTTGTAACCAAAAACGCGTTAATCAAATGAAAATATATTTTATATTTGAGATTCTTCAAAGTAGCCACACTCTTGGCATTCTCTCAACCAGCTTCATGAGGTATGCATTTCAATTAACAAGTGTGCCTTGTTCATTTGTTGAATTTCTTTCCTTAATGCATTTGAGCCAATCAGTTGTGTTGTGACAAGTAGGTGGGGTTTACAGAAGATAACCCTATTTGGTAAAATTGCAAGTTTGTATTATGGCAAGAACAAATAAGCAAAGAGAAACAACATTCCATCATTACTTTAAGGCATGAAGGTCAGTCAATACATAAGGAAAATTTCAAGGACTTTGTGCTGTTGCAAAAACCATCAAGCGCTATCATGAAACTGTCTCTCAAGAGGACCGCCACAGGAAAGAGCCAGAGTTACCTTTGCTGCAGAGGATAAGTTCATTAGAGTTCCCAGCCTCAGAAATTGCAGCCCAAATAAATGCTTTACGGAGTTCAAGTAACAGACACATCTTAACAACAACTGTTCAGAGGAGACGGTGTATATCAGGCCTTCATGGTCGAATTGGTGCATAGAAATCACTACTTAATTAAGGACACCAATAATAAGAAGAGACTTGCTTGGGCCAAGAAACACGAGCAATGGACATTAGACCATTGGAATTCTGTACTTTGGTCTGATGAGTACAAATTTATCATTTTTTGGTTCCAACTGCCTTTGTGAGACGCAGAGTAGGTGAACGGATGATCTTCGCATGTGTGGTTCCCACCGTGAAGCATGGAGGAGGAGGTGTGATGGTGTGGGGGTGCTTTTCTGGTGAAACTGTAAGTGATTTATTTAACCAGCATGGCTACCACAGCATTCTGCAGCGATACACCATCCCATCTGGTTTGCGCTTAGTCCCACTATCATTTATTTTTCAACAGGACAATGACCCAAAACACACCTCCAGTCTGTGTAAGGGCTATTTGACCAAGAAGGAGAGTGATGGAGTGCTGCATCAGATGACCTGGCCTCCACAATCACCCGACCTCAACCCAATTGAGATGGTTTGTGATGAGTTGGACCACAGAGTGAAGGAAAAGCAGACAAGTGCTCAGCATATATGGGAACTCCTTCAAGACTGTTGGAAAAGCATTCCAGGTGAAGCTGTTTGAGAGAATGCCAAGAGTGTGCAATGCTGTCATCAAGGCAAATGGTGGCTACTTGAAGAATCTAAAATAAAAAATATATTTGGATTTGTTTCACATTTTTTTGGTTTCTGCATGATTTCATAGTTCTGATATCTTCTTTATTATTCCACATTGTAGAAAATAGTAAAAAATAAAGAAATCCCTTCAATGAGGAGGTGTGTCCAAACTTTTGGCTGGTGTTGTACATTGTCCTATACATTGCCCCTCCTTTTACTACCATCCTCCAATCGATCTACCTTCCAGAAAACCTACCTCTCAAACCACATTCTGTTCTCTTCTCTTCACTCTTTGTTACCAACTACTTCTCAGACAAGAGTTCAGTTTGTCAAATCGGAGGGCCTGTTGTCCAGACCTTTGGCAGTGTGTATGGGGGTGCCACAGGGTTCAATCCTCAGGCCGACTCTCTTCTCTGTATACATCAATGATGTTGCTCTTGCTGCTGGTGATTCTCTGATACACCTCTATGCAGACGACACCATTCTGTATACTTCTGGCCCCTTTTTGGACACTGTGTTAACCTTTCTAGCGCAGGCGGAACCCCTGGACAACATTCCACTGAAAAGGCAGTGTGCGAAATTCAAAAATATTTTTGGGAAATATGTAACTTTCACACATTAAGTCCAATACAGCAAATGAAAGATAAACATCTTGTTAATCTACCCATCGTGTCCAATTTCAAAAATGCTTTACAGCTAAAGCACAACATATGATTATGTTAGATCACCGCCAAGTCGAAAAAACACACAGCCATTTTTCCAGACAAAGATAGGAGTCACAAAAAGCAGAAATATAGATAAAATTATCACTAACCTTTGATGATCTTCATCAGATGACACTCATTGGACATTTTTGTTTTGTTCGATAATGTGCATATTTATATCCAGAAATCTCAGTTTACATTGGCGCCTTACGTGCAGTAATGTTTTGAATCCAAAACATCCGGTGACTTCTCATTAATCACTGTGTCAGATTTTTTAAAAACTTTACGGAAAAAGCATAATCTGAGAACGGCGCTCAGAACCCAAAACAGCCAGAGGAATATCCGCCATTTTGGAATCAACAAAGTTAGAAACAAAATCATAAATATTCACTTACCTTTGATGATCTTCATCAGAATGCACTCCCAGGAATCCCAGTTCAACAATAAATGACCGATTTGCTCCATAAAGTTCCATCATTTATGTCCAAATAGCCACTTGTTGTTAGCGTGTTCAGCCCAGTAATCCGTCTTTATGAAGAGCGAGCATTTCATCCACACAAAAACTAAAAAAGTTCTGTTACTGTCCTTTAGAAACATGTCTAACGATGTATGGAATCAATCTTTAGGATGTTTTTAACATAAAACATCAATTATGTTCCAACTGGAGAATTCCTTTCTCTTCAGAAAAGCACTGGAACGAAAAGTAACTCTGTCGGGAGCGCGCATCATGAGACCAAGGCTCTTTGCCAGACCACTGATTCATGAGCACCTCCTTTATAATAGAATCCTCAAACCAGTTTCTAAAGACGGTTGACATCTAGTGGAAACCCTAGGAAGTGCAACCTTACCCATATCTCAATGTGTATTCAGTAGGCCAAGCTTTGAAAAACTACAAACCTCAGATGTCCCACTTCCTGGTTGGATTTTTCTCAGGTTTTCGCTTGCCATATGAGTTCTGTTATTTTCACAGACATCATTCAAACAGTTTTAGAAACTTCAGAGTGTTTTCTATCCAATACTAATAATAATATGCATATATTAGCATCTAGGACAGAGTAGGAGGCAGTTCACTCTGGCCACACTATTCATCCAAAAGTGAAAATGCTGCCCCCTATCCCAAAAAGGTAAACTAACCTCCAGACGAGCTTCAATGCCATACAACTCTCCTTCCGTGACCTCCAACTGCTCTTAAATGCAAGTAAAACTAAATTCATGCTATTCAACCGATCACTGACCCGCACCTGCTCATTCGTCCAACATCACTACTCTGGACGACTCTGACTTAGAATAGATGTACATCTACAAATATCAAGGTGTCTGACATCTCCAATCCAAAAGTAACTATAGAATCGGCCTCCTATATCGCAACAAAGCATCCTTCACTCATGCTGCCAAACATACCCTCGTAAAACTGACCATCCTACCGATCCTCGACTTCGGTGATGTCATCTATAAAATTGCCTCCAACACTCTACTCAACAAACTGGATGCAGTCTATCACAGTGCCATCCGTTTTATCACCAAAGCCCCATACTCTACCCACCATTGCGACCTGTATGCTCTCGTTGGTTGGCCCTTGCTTCATACTCGTTGCCAACACACTGGCTACAGGTTATCTACAAGTCTCTGCTAGGTAAAGCCCCGCCTTATCTCAGCTCACTGGTCACCATAGCAGAACCCACTCGTAGCAAACGCTCCAGCAGGTATATCTCACTGGTCACCCCCAAAGCCGATTCCTCCTTTGGTTGTCTTTCCTTCCAGTTCTCTGCTGCTAATGACTGGAACGAACTGCAAAAATCTCTGAAGCTGGAGACTCATATCTCCCTCACTAGCTTTAAGCGCCAGCTGTCAGAGCAGCTCACAGGTCACTGCACCTGTACATAGCCCATCTGTAAACAGCCCATCTATCTACCTACCTCATCCCCATACTGTATTTATTTATTTATCTTGCTACTTTGCACCACAGTATCTCTACTTGCACATTCATCTTCTGCACATCTACCATTCCAGTGTTTAATTGCTATATTGTAATTTACTTCGCCACTATGACCTATTTATTTCCTTAACTCCCTTATCTTACCTCATTTGCACTCACTGTATATAGACTTTTTGTTTTCTTTTGTTCTACTGTATTATTGACTATGTTTTGTTTATTCCATGTGTAACTCTGTGTTGTTGTATGTGTCAAATTGCTATCCTTTGTCTTGGCCAGGTCGCAGTTGCCTACCTGGTTAAATAAAGGTGAACAAAAAAAACCTGAATATAACTAAGAGCACACTTCTGAGGAACGGCAACAACAGAGCGAAGCTTTGATTTTACACCAGAATATAAATGAAGATATAGACGGGGGATGGTTGCACTGATTCTTTGAAAGTCTTGAAGTGTTGGCTGTGTTTCACCGTGTACCTTTGCTAGCATGTCTGTCAGTCAGTCAGAGGAGGCGTAGGGTAGAATTGGGCACCTCAGACTGGAGAACTTTACTGTGAGCAGAGGAGAGGAGAGCAGAGGAGCGGAGAGCAGAGAGTAGAGGAACGGAGAGCAGAGGAGCGGAGAGCAGAGGAGCGAAGAGCAGAGGAGCGGAGAGCAGAGGAGTGGAGAGCAGAGGAGCGGAGAGTAGAGGTGCGGAAAGCAGAATAGCGAAGAGCAGAGGAGCGGAGAGCAGAGGAGCGGAGAGCAGAGGAGCGAAGAGCAGAGGAGCGAAGAACAGAGGAGCGAAGAGCAGAGGAGCGGAGAGCAGAGGAGCGGAGAGTAGAGGAGCGGAGAGCAGGGGAGCGGAGAGTAGAGGAGCAGAGAGCAGGGGGGCGGAGAGTAGAGGAGCGGAGAGCAGGGGAGCGGAGAGCAGGGGAGCGGAGAGCAGGGGAGCGAAGAGACGGGGAGTGAAGAGCAGAGGAGAGTAGAGGAGCGGAGAGCAGGGGAGCGGAGAGCAGGGGAGCGGAGAGCAGGGGAGCGAAGAGACGGGGAGTGAAGAGCAGAGGAGAGTAGAGGAGCGGAGAGCAGAGGAGCGGAGAGCAGAGGAGCGGAGAGCAGAATAGCGGAGAGCAGAGGAGCGAAGAGCAGAGGAGCGGAGAGCAGAGGAGCGGAGAGTAGAGGAGCGGAGAGCAGGGAAGCGAAGAGCAGAGGAGAGTAGAGGAGCGGAGAGCAGGGGAGCGAAGAGCAGCGGAGAGTAGAGGAGCGGAGAGCAGGGGAGCGAAGAGCAGAGGAGCGGAGAGCAGAGGAGCGGAGAGTAGAGGAGCGGAGAGCAGGGGAGTGAAGAGCAGAGGAGAGCAGAGGAGCGGAGAGCAGAGGAGCGAAGAGCAGAGGAGCGGAGAGCAGGGGAGTGAAGAGCAGAGGAAAGCAGAGGAGCGGAGAGCAGGGGAGTGAAGAGCAGAGGAGCGGAGAGCAGAGGAGCGGAGAGCAGAGGAGCGGAGAGCAGAGGAGCGGAGAGCAGAGGAGCGGAGAGCAGAGGAGCGAAGAGCAGAGGAGCGAAGAGCAGAGGAGCGGAGAGCAGAGGAGCGAAGAGCAGAGGAGAGCAGAGGAGCGGAGAGCAGAGGAGTGAAGAGCAGAGGAAAGCAGAGGAGCGGAGAGCAGGGGAGTGAAGAGCAGAGGAGAGCAGAGGAGCGGGAATTCAGTTGCCTCTTTAATGTATCAACCCCATGTCAGTCACTGGGTTATGTTCAACCTAACGTAGCAGGTCTAGAAAGATGCCTGAGCAGAGTTCCCACATTTTTCAGGGGAAACGGAAGTTACGTTGAAGATAATTTATCCCTGAAAACTGGATGTTAGCGTTTTTTGGCGACTCCGCATATGCTAGGTTATATGTGAAGAATGTGTGTTTCTTCAGAATCCTTCCTGGGGTATTCTCCATCTCGGTCCCTATTCTCTGGTCGTTAGTTGTGTCCTAGTCTCTCCCTGTACTGAGTGTTTATTCATTTCTCTCTCTGTGCTCCATCTCTCCATCCCTCCATCCTTTTATTTCTCTATTTACTTCCATCTCCCTCTGCGCACTCACATCCCTCGTTTCACTCCTTCGTCTCCTCTACCCTCTGGTTTCTCTATCCCTCCACTTCTTTTGCGTCTTCATTTCTTCCATCTCTCAGGGGCTCCCTCTCTGCCTCCCGCCTTCCTTCCTTTGCTGTTGATTTGTCAGATGAATGTGACAGACAGGCCCCTGTGGATGTGAATGGAGAGACACTGGAAGACAATCCTCTGACATTAGACACCACAGCACACCACTCATTTTGTGTTTCAGATGTTCAGTCAAAATGCTAATGGCTCCTGCAACAAGGGAGCCATATTATTGGAACACTAATTGATAAGAGGACAAAGATAGGGGGGGGGGGCAGTGCCACCAGAAGCTGTATCCCAGCTTGCAGTCACTTCTATTTTAATTACAATTGCAGTAATAATATAGAGCAAATTGCTTGATGAGTATAACTGTTATGGTTTACGCCTCTGTTTTTCCCTCTCATTATAAATGCTATACATTGTTCATTCAGTCAGTGTTTTATGGTTTCCTTTTCAACTACAAGTGCCAGCAGGTAAATGGAGAGCTGTGAACGGCTGTTTTTTCTTTCTGTTCCTTTCCCCTCAAATCACACTCTTTCCTTTCTTGATACTGTAGGAATATAACGACACAAGGTCATTGTCTCAGCTCTGCGTCGACATGCTTTAGGCCCTGCAGATAGGAATGTCTTGTCGGGCACAACCTTGAAATAAGCACTCCTCTTGAACAAGGAGGAATAAGACTCTCGATGTCGGCGGTGCCAGCGGCCCAGGAGGGAACACGCTCTCTCAGGCATGAATTCCAAGTATTGATACAGTTTCTCTCCAACACATCTAATTACAGGTGCTTTATATATCTCCTCCCTAAGGGGAGTGAAGAGAAATCCCTCTGTCCTGGCCTGTCCTGTCCTGGCCTGTCCTGTCCTGGCATCAGCCCTGCTCTGGTCCTTCCAACTCCTTGCTCCTTTCTGCCTCTTCAGGAAGATCAATTAATAGGCTTGAAGTTCCTCTCCTCCACATCTTCTCTGTTTGTCTGAGTCTCTCTCTCTCTCTCTCTCTCTCTCTCTCTCTCTCTCTCTCTCTCTCTCTCTCTCTCTCTCTCTCTCTCTCTCTCTCTCTCTCTCTCTCTCTCTCTCTCTCTCTCTCTCTCTCTCTCTCTCTCTCTCTCTCTCTCTCTCTCTCTCTCTCTCTCTCTCTCTCTCTCTCTCTCTCTCTCTCACTCACTCACTCACTCACTCACTCACTCACTTATTGTTAATGTTATTTCTTAGGGATATCCTGGGACCGGTGACATCTCCCAAGCCACTGTTTTAATGCTGAAAATACCTCCCCTTATCAAGCTGCGACCACTTCTTGTGAAATAAATGTTAAAATCACTGGATTTCCTCTAAGTGAGAAGGGAGAGTGTCTCATCGCGCACCAGCGACTCCTGTGGCGGGCTGGGCGCAGTGCGCGCTAACCAAGGTCGCCAGGTGCACGGTGTTTCCTCCGACACATTGGTGTGGCTGGCTTACAGGTTGGATGCGCGCTGTGTTAAGAAGCATTGCGGCTTGGTTGGGTTGTGTTTCGGAGGACGCATGACTTTCAACCTTCGTCTCTCCCGAGCCCGTACGGGAGTTGTTGCGATGAGACAAGATAGTAACTACTAATAATTGGATACCACGAAATTGGGGAGAAAAAGGGGGTCAAATTCAATTTTTTAAATATTTTTTTTAAGTAATCGATTTGACCCGGAGGGGAAAAAAACGAATTGGTTTGATATGAACTTACCTGATTTGGTTGATTTAATGATTTTTAAATTAACGTCCTATCCAACAAGGCTCTCGTTAAGTTCACAAATCCTACGGAAGTCATTTTTCAATGCTTTTTAAAATTCTCTTTAGTGCAATACGGTTTGATTGGACTGGACCTGGATTGTAATTCATCTGCAGATAGCATCCAGGTTAAAGGTGCTTTCTCACAATGGGGAGATTGAAAGGGGAGAGAGAACAGAGACCGAGACACAGAGGCCTAGCTGGACTTTCGTCTCTCCCCATCGTGCTCCAGACAGATAAGCTCAAGGGGGTAGAGGGGAAAATGGGCTTTTTCAACCTTCACATTTAATTTCAGACCTGCCTTTATCTCCAGAGAACTATGCCAATGTGAAAGCCTTATCGGAGGCCATTGGCCACAACCCGGCCTGGTGTGGCCTGCCCTGCACTGATCAACACTGTGTGTGGACACTGGGTCAGCACATGTGCCCTACACACATATACAGTGTTTGCATATTTTTCTTTGTTTGTTTTGTTTGCACCCACCTGGCTGTACGAATGTGAGTAATGAGACATTCTGTTCATATGAAATAGTCTTCATAGTATTCGCCGTGCTTTCTCTCTGTGCCACTTTCAATGAGCCGGAGGATCACCCACACATTCTGGATAGACATTGAGGCTCCCCTCCTCTTAATACCGCTGATGTTCTCCTTTCTGAGTGAGATGAATGAACAGTCGCCTCATGTAAAAGATTGCAAAATGAAATGTTTGAAGGGGGGGGGGGTCTATTATATTCTTTTTTGAAGCCACAAAACATTCAGCTGCTACATTGAGAAATATGCTCTAGAGATAGGGGATTGTATTTGTGGTGATTACTGGATATCATCATAATAAAATATGTTTCTGTTTGAGGAGATATGCCTGTATGGAAAGACATCAAAAATGAAGGTGAAACACAAATCCCTCACAATAGTTCTGAAATCCGTTGCATGGTCAATTTGTGATGGAAGGGGAATCCATAAATCAAAGTCTATGCAAATATTCCTTTAAGGAGATGTTTTTCATGAATTTATACACCTCATTTGATGTTTTCTGAATCTAAATATAATGCTGAAAATGATATATTTGGTTTACCTTGAAATACATCAAGCTCCCTCATAAATACACAAAACCCCACAGAATCTGTCTAGAAAATATAAATACAAGATAAAGCAGAGAATGAGGAAAGAACCCAGATGGATGAGGAGAACTTTGGAACCAGGGAAGTAGGGGATGAGTGGATCACTCCCCATCACTCCCTAACTAACAGAGGCTCAGGCTGAGCGATGACAACGCTCTGCGGTAGCCATGGAAACAGAGGCCATCGGTTGGTTGTTAGCATAACTAGCGTAGTAGTTAATCAAGGGTCTTGTTAAGTGGGTGAAGAGACAAAAGGCATCTCTGAGCTCAGGTCATCACAGGACACATTAGCTCTGCGGTAGCCATGGAAACGGAGGCCATCGGTTGGTCATTAGCTTAACTTGCGTTGTAGTTAATCAAGGTCCTTGTTAAGTGGGTGAAGAGACAAAGGGCATCTCTGAGATCAGGTCATCACAGGACACATCTACTGAGTCACCATCATAAAGGGGTTGAGCTTCAATAGCCAAATAAACAGTCCATAATGGATCATGTCTGTCTGTTAATGCGTGTCCTGTCTTTCACTTGATTCTACCAAATCTTCCTATCTATTCTCCCTCTACTTCTCTAGGCACATCTTAAAACAGCCTCTCAGCCCCTCAGCCTTTTCCCCAGGACCTGCTACAGTACCTGTTACTACTTTATATCTTGAAAACTTGAAATCCCTCCTCACTTTGTTCCAGATCAGAGTGACGGGGGTACTTCACAGCCCTGGAGGGTCTGACAAGGAGGGGAATGAGAACTGAACAGATTTTTTTCAGTTCGGTTAGATTTGAATACTGCGCCATACTTTCTAGCTCTGAAAGCCCTCCAGATGTAGAGCTAGCTGTCATCCAACCATCGAAGCTCCTCATATATATGGAGTATCTATGCTACTTGATTTTATCCCCCTCCAATCAGCTCTGTTCTAGTTGAGCTGTTCATTGATTGCTAAATAGGATGTGGCATCTGCAGGCAGCCATGTCACACAAACGGGTGTGATTGGAGGATCTGAGAGAGAGAGAGAGAGAGAGAGAGAGAAAGGCTGCTGCTTCTGACACATCTCAGCGTTGGAGGGCCCACTTTAGAGAGAGATGGGGGGGTCCTATCTCAATCAGATAATGATAAGGTGAATTTTTTGTGTGTTTTGTGACTGCTACTTTATTTATTATTTTCTTCTTATTTTTTTTACTGCTGTGTTTTAGAGAGTCAAATCCATAGGCTCTGTCATGGTAAGTATTGTAGCTGAAGGAAAACAACCAGAATAACCACCCTTGATAATATTATAAATAAATTGGATATGGAGTTTAGGCTATATTTATTTCCATTCGACGTCTGAATTTGTGTTTAAGAGAAATGAGGGTGGGAGGAAGGTCGGCAAAATTCCATTTCCTAAAGTGTTATTAAAGGAAATGGTAGGGAGAACATGTACAAGGATCTGGTTAACCTCAGGCGGATGGCTCTGGTGGATTTTTGACTTTGGCAGCCCGTGAGCCATAAGGAGATTTCTGACAAGGTATGAATCAAATGATAAAAATGACAGGCAGTCAGTGACATTTCCGCTGTGCAGTTCGCGCTAGACGTGTGAGCGAAGATTGATGTGAAAATGACCATATATGTGTCTATTTATTCCTAAATGTGTTATTTAGTTGTCACTGAGAGGATAAGACAAGGGCATGTTGGTTGCCCAGATGTGTCTGTATTGAACTCTTTCGCCGAGAATGTCTCAACAAGGAACCATCCACATACTGTATGGATGACTGAGGTTGTCTGTCTGTAGTTGGGCATGTTTTATGCTTTTGAAGAGGGAATATGTTTAGATTTGCCTTATGTATTACATATACACTCACACATGCACGTATGTGTTTGTTTTAAGTGATATGCGAGGAGCTGAGGTATTTTTGCAGCCTGCCCTCTCATCTCCTTTACACTGTCTACAGTCTCTGTCCCTATCTCCAACAAGCAATTTCTTCGCCAGCGTACTGAGATGAATAAGAGCTCGTTCGCTTATTATGTACACTGGACATTCTATTACTCTGGCCGCCGCACTATCTGTGATTATTATGCCTGGGCTTTCAACTACATTACACCTTGTTAAAAGCACCTTGGTTGGGAGGATTACACGGCCATGATTACAATGGAGGAGCAGGAAGATGACGAGGTCATTTATTAATGAAGGTGTTAGTTACCCAAGGTGCACTTCAGCCTCACCGCCAGAACACCTGTGGGAAAGAGCAAAGGCCCCTCTGCTTTCTCTCGCTCTCATCTCTATCTCTCTTTTGCTCTCACACAATACATTTTTCTTTCTAACAGTTTCTCTCTCTCTCCCCCATCTCTAGCTCTCTTTCACTCTCACATAATCTATTTTTCTTTCAAACAATCTCTCTCTCGCTCTTCCAATAGGCTTCTCTGCTTACACATCGTGTAATTGTGTCTGTCTATCTGTATTCCAGCTAAATATGTCCACTCTGCCTCTCTCCAGCTATCATCTCCATTCAGGACCACTCTCCTATCAGTCCTCTCCTTTCAGTCCTCTCCTCTGTGTGCACTCTCCTATCTCTGATAGCTGACTAACACACGTTTACCATGCTGTACATAGACAGGAATCTATACATCATACATGGACCCACACACACTTGAGATACACAACAGACACCCCCCCAGTCAGGAGCCAGTGATGATCTAGAGGACTATTTTCCCCCTTGTTTCTCATCTGGTGGTTCCATCACTCCCAGCAAATCGATGCGAGGCGCCCTATTTTTAGTCTGAGTGTCTAAACTCTGGAGCACCCTGCCAGGACATTTCACCTTGGACTGCTGGAGGTCTCAGTGGGTATCAGCAGGGCCTGCTTCTTCTCTCTGAGCCTGCTTCTTCTCTCTGAGCCTGCTTCTTCTCTCTGAGCCTGTCCCTTTTCACCTAGCCTGCCCCTTCTCATTGAGCCTGCCCCTTCTCACCGAGCCTGCCTCTTGTCTCTGAGCCTGCTTCTTCTCTCTGAGCCTGTCCCTTCTCACCGAGCCTGCCCCTTCTCACCGAGCCTGCCCCTTCTCATTGAGCCTGCCCCTTCTCACCGAGCCTGCCTCTTGTCTCTGAGCCTGCTTCTTCTCTCTGAGCCTGTCCCTTCTCACCGAGCCTGCCCCTTCTCATTGAGCCTGCCCCTTCTCATTGAGCCTGCCCCTTCTCACCGAGCCTGCCTCTTGTCTCTGAGCCTGCTTCTTCTCTCTGAGCCTGCTTCTTCTCACCGAGCCTGCCCCTTCTCATTGAGCCTGCCCCTTCTCACCGAGCCTGCCTCTTGTCTCTGAGCCTGCTTCTTCTCTCTGAGCCTGTCCCTTCTCACCGAGCCTGCCCCTTCTCATTGAGCCTGCCCCTTCTCACTGAGCCTGCCCCTTCTCACTGAGCCTGCCCCTTCTCACTGAGCCTGCCCCTTCTCACCGAGCCTGCCTCTTCTCAATGAGCCTGCCTCTTCTCATTGAGCCTGCCTCTTCTCACCGAGCCTGCCCCTTCTCACCGAGCCTGCCTCTTCTCACCGAGCCTGCCTCTTCTCACCGAGCCTGCACCTTCTCATTGAGCCTGCCTCTTCTCACTGAGCCTGCCCCTTCTCACTTAGCCTGCCCCTTCTCACTGAGTCTGCCCCTTCTCACTGAGCCTGCCCCTTCTCACTGAGCCTGCCCCTTCTCACCGAGCCTGCCTCTTGTCTCTGAGCCTGCCTCTTCTCACTGAGCCTGCCCCTTCTCACTGAGCTTGCCTCTTCTCTCTGAGTCTGCCTCCTCTCATTGAGCCTGCCTCTTCTCACTGAGCCTGCCCCTTCTCACTGAGCCTGCCCCTTCTCACTGAGCCTTTCCACTGAGCCTGCCTCTTCTCACTGAGCCTGCCCCTTCTCTCTGAGCCTGCCTCTTCTCTCTGAGCCTGCCTCCTCTCATTGAGCCTGCCTCTTCTCATTGAGCCTGCCCCTTCTCACCGAGCCTGCCTCTTCTCACTGAGCCTGCCCCTTCTCACTGAGCCTGCCCCTTCTCACTGAGCCTGCCCCTTCTCACCGAGCCTGCCCCTTCTCACTGAGCCTGCCCCTTCTCACTGAGCCTGCCTCTTCTCACTGAGCCTGCCTCTTCTCACTGAGCCTGCCCCTTCTCACTGAGCCTTTCCACTGAGCCTGCCTCTTCTCACTGAGCCTGCCCCTTCTCACTGAGCCTTTCCACTGAGCCTGCCTCTTCTCTCTGAGCCTGCACCTTCTCACTGAGAGGTGTATGCTGACCTGTCGTCTTCAACTTGTCCAAGGAGTTTAAGTGAAAGTCACTTTCAGAACGAAACTGAAACTGAAACATTTCCAACTGCCCCTCCAGAACCCTCCCCAGCCCACTGCATTGTTTTGGAGGCCCGGTCCATCACACAGGTTATTTATTTGGGAGGCGGGTGGGCAGGGATGCTGTCTGTCCCATGTTGCCTTGCGTCTGGGCTCTGACCTCTGATAACAGCTGGCCACTCTCCTCTTCTTCAGACGTCATTATTCTCTGCTGTGGGCTGCTGGTCACCAAAACAACCCCAGCCGGGCCGGAAATATCTTGGCTGTATCTCATTGCCTCTGTAATAACCCCCATCACAGCGGCAGCCGGGCAGAAATTGTTTTAGGAAAGAAGTTCTCCGGGCTTCTCAGTCCCGTCCGCGTAGGTCTATCTGAATAACCTTTAGAGGAATTAAACGGAAGAGAGACCCTCCCTTCCCTCCTCTGCCTTTCCCTCCTCTCTCCTCCCTCCCCTCCTCTTCCTTCCTTTCCCTCCTTTCTCCTCCTCTCCTCCCCTCCCCTCCTCTTCCTTCCCTTCTTCTCCTCCCTCCCTCCCCTCCTCCCCTCCTCTGCCTTCCCCTCCCCTCCTCCCTCCCCTCCTCCCCACCTCTTCCATCCCTTCCTGTCCTCTCCTCCCTCCCCTCCTCTCACTTCTTCTCTCCTCCCTCCCCTCCTCCCCTTCCTTCCCCTCCTCTTGCTTCCCCTCCTCTCTCCTCCCTTCCCTCCTCCCCTCCCTGGAGGAATGTCTTCAAAGCTTGACACTCGTGGTCAGAAAGCCTGCCATCGAATTGATCAGTTCCCGGCTCAAAGGGCAATTAAATAGGGATGAAACTCCACGAGCTACGGGCAACACAAAACAATCCTCTCTGCTCATGTTCAGCACAGCAACACATGCCAAAAACAGTCTAGTCTTTTTATGCAGATGCACTGAATCTGAATTTATTTATCTTTTTGCTTCGTGTCCTTGTTTGTTAGTAGCCTTTGGGCGTTATAGATGCAGTCTTTCTTTGGGTGTTATAGACGCAGTATTTCTTTGGGTGTTATAGACACAGTCTTTCTTTGGGTGTTATAGATGCAGTATTTCTTTGGGTGTTATAGATGCAGTCTTTCTTTGGGTGTTATAGATGCAGTATTTCTTTGGGTGTTATAGACACAGTCTTTCTTTGGGTGTTATAGATGCAGTATTTCTTTGGGTGTTATAGACACAGTCTTTCTTTGGGTGTTATAGACGCAGTATTTCTTTGGGTGTTATAGACACAGTCTTTCTTTGGGTGTTATAGATGCAGTATTTCTTTGGGTGTTATAGACACAGTCTTTCTTTGGGTGTTATAGACGCAGTATTTCTTTGGGTGTTATAGACACAGTCTTTCTTTGGGTGTTATAGACACAGTCTTTCTTTGGGTGTTATAGATGCAGTATTTCTTTGGGTGTTATAGACACAGTCTTTCTTTGGGTGTTATAGACGCAGTATTTCTTTGGGTGTTATAGACACAGTCTTTCTTTGGGTGTTATAGATGCAGTCTTTATTTGGGTGTTATAGATGCAGTATTTCTTTGGGTGTTATAGATGCAGTATTTCTTTGGGTGTTATAGACACAGTCTTTCTTTGGGTGTTATAGACACAGTATTTCTTTGGGTGTTATAGACACAGTCTTTCTTTGGGTGTTATAGATGCAGTCTTTCTTTGGGTGTTATAGATGCAGTATTTCTTTGGGTGTTATAGACACAGTCTTTCTTTGGGTGTTATAGACACAGTATTTCTTTGGGTGTTATAGACACAGTCTTTCTTTGGGTGTTATAGATGCAGTCTTTCTTTGGGTGTTATAGATGCAGTCTTTCTTTGGGTCACTACTTTGTCTGACCTTTCCTGGAAACTCTTAACACTCATTTTCTCACACTCTCTCCATCTTTCGCTCCCTCTCTCCTTTTGTAGCGTAGAACTCCTGTGCTGTTCTGTTCAGTATCCCTCTTGGTACAGGATTAACTCCACTCGTTTAAAGCTCGCTTTGCCTCCACAGATGTCGTCTTTGAGATTGAAATGAGCTCTCTGCAAGCAATAAAGAGTGAATTAAAAGGAGGGAAAAATAAACCTGAAAAGGCCAGAAGAACAGAGTTCCTCTGAGTGAAAGAGAGAGAAAGTGGTAGAGAGAGTGAAGAGTACATGCTGTACTGTATGCCTGTACTGAAGTAGGATCGGATGGCTCTACCCGGTACAGAACATCCAGTCAGACAAAGTACCTATATGCCTGTCAAAGTAGAGATGTCATGTTAATACATAGTTAATACTATGTGATGTTAAAACTATATTAATACTTATAAGAAAGAAATGTTCAGAATGGGTAGTCATTGTCTTGCTTGGTATATACAGTGGGGCAAAAAAGTATTTAGTCAGCCACCAATTGTGCAAGTCTTCCCACTTAAAAATATGAGAGAGGCCTGTAATGTTCATCATAGGTACACTTCTATGACAGACAAAATGAGAGAAGAAAATTCCAGAAAATCACATTGTAGGATTTTTAATTAATTTATTTGCAAATTATGGTGGAAAATAAGTATTTGGTCAATAACAAAAGTGTATCTCAATACTTTGTTATATACCCTTTGTTGGCAATGGCAGAGGTCAAACGTTTTCTGTAAGTCTTCACAAGGTTTTCACACACTGTTGCTGGTATTTTGGCCCATTCCTCCATTCAGATCTCCTCTAGAGCAGTGATGTTTTGGGGCTGTTGCTGGGCAACACGGACTTTCAACTCCCTCCAAAGATTTTCTATGGGGTTGAGATCTGGAGACTGGCTAGGCCACACCAGGACCTTGAAATGCATCTTACGAAGCCACTCCTTCGTTGCCCGGGCAGTGTGTTTGGGATCATTGTCATACTGAAAGACCCAGCCACGTTTCATCTTCAATGTCCTTGCTGATGGAAAGAGGTTTTCACTCAAAATCTCACTATATATGGCCCCATTCATTATTTCCTTTACACGGAACAATCGTCCTGGTCCCTTTGCAGAAAAACAGCCCCAAAGCATGATGTTTCCACCCCCATGCTTCACAGTGGGTATGGTGTTCTTTGGATGCAACTCAGCATTCTTTGTCCTCCAAACACGACGAGTTGAGTTTTTACCAAAAAGTTATATTTTGGTTTCATCTGACCATATGACATTCTCCCAATCTTCTTCTGGATCATCCAAATGCTCTCTAGCAAACTTCAGACGGGCCTGGACATGTACTGGTTTAACCTCTTGCGACGAGCAATCCCGTATCCGGGATCCTATTTATAGCCTCAAGCTCATTAGCATAACGCAACGTTAACTATTCATGAAAATCGCAAATGAAATTAAATAAATATATTAGCTCTCAAGCTTAGCCTTTTGTTAACAACACTGTCATCTCAGATTTTCAAAATATGCTTTTGAACCATAGCTAAACAAGCATTTGTGTAAGAGTATTGATAGCTAGCATAGCATTAAGCCTAGCATTCAGCATGTAACATTTTCACAAAAACAAGAAAAGCATTCAAATAGAATAATTTACCTTTGAAGAACTTCAGATGTTTTCAATGAGGAGACTCTCAGTTAGAAAGCAAATGTTCAGTTTTTCCAAAAAGATTATTTGTGTAGGACAAATCGCTCCGTTTTGTTCATCACGTTTGGGTAAGAAAACCCCCCGAAAATTAAGTCATTAAAACGCAAACTTTTTTCCAAATTAATATCGACAGAAACATGGCAAACATTGTTTAGAATCAAACCTCAAGGTGTTTTTCACATATCTATCGATGATAAATCATTCGTGGCAGTTGACTTTCTCCTCTGAAGAAAATGGAAACGTGCATGGAGCTGGAGATTACGCAATAATTTCGACGGAGGACACCGGGCGGACACCTGGTAAATGTAGTCTCTTATGGTCAATCTTCCAATGATATGCCTACAAATATGTCACAATGCTGCAGACACCTTGGGGAAACGACAGAAAGTGCAGGCTCATTCCTGGCACATTCACAGCCATATAAGGAGACATTGGAACACAGAGCATTCAAAATCTGGACCATTTCCTGTATGAAATTTCATCTTGGTTTCGCCTGTAGCATTAGTTCTGGGGCACTCACAGATCATATCTTTGCAGTTTTGGAAACGTCAGAGTTTTTTCTTTCCAAAGCTGTCAATTACATGCATAGTCGAGCATCTTTTCGTGACAAAATATCTTGTTTAAAACGGGAACGTTTTTTATCCAAAAATTAAAAGAGCGACCCCTATCTCGAAGAAGTTAAGCAGGGGGACACGTCTGGCACTGCAGGATTTGAGTCCCTGGCGGCATAGTGTGTTACTGATGGTAGGCTTTGTTACTTTGGTCCCAGCTCTCTGCAGGTCATTCACTAGGTCCCCCCGTGTGGTTCTGGGATTTTTGCTCACCGTTCTCGTGATCATTTTGACCCCACGGGGTGAGATCTTGCGTTGAGCCCAAGATCGAGGGAGATTATCAGTGGTTTTGTATGTCTTCCATTTCCTAATAATTGCTCCCACAGTTGATTTCTTCAAACCAAGCTGCTTACCTATTGCAGATTCAGTCTTCCCAGCCTGGTGCAGGTCTACAATTTTGTTTCTGGTGTCCTTAGTCAGCTCTTTGGTCTTGGCCATAGTGGAGTTTGGAGTGTGACTGTTTGATGTTGTGGACAGGTGTCTTTTATACTGATAACAAGTTCAAACAGGTGCCATTAATACAGGTAACGAGTGGAGGACAGAGGAGCCTCTTCAAGAAGAAGTTACAGGTCTGTGAGAACCAGAAATCTTGCTTGTTTGTAGGTGACCAAATACTTATTTTCCACCATAATTTGCAAATAAATTCATAAAAAATCCTACAATGTGATTTTCTGGATTTTTTATCTCTCATTTTGTCTGTCATAATTGAAGTGTACCTATGATGAAAATTACAGGCCTCTCTCATCTTTTTAAGTGGGAGAACTTGCACAATTGGTGGCTGACTAAATACTCCCCCCCCCCCCCCCCCACTGTATAACCTTGATTCTGGTCAACCAGCTCTAAAGACGAAGGCTCCTTCTCTGGAAGTCTGAAGCTCTCTTTATAATCACCGATGTTCAGGACTGAATTCAGCTCCCTGCATGTGTTCTGCAGTGGGAATCTCTCTCCCTCTCTGCCATACGTTTTAATTATGCAGATCTCATAAACCCGCATTACTCGCAGAAACACAAATTGCCGCCCTCTCCAAACGTTCCTGAATGACAGCTTTTCCAGTCTTTTAGCGTCTGGCTAATGCCTGGTTTTGGCTGGGGCTTTCTGAGGCGGATGTGCCGATTTAAGACAATGCTCTTAAATCTTGACCGAGATGAATACAGGCCCTTATGAGAGAAGAAATGAGACAAGCTCACAGAATAAACAAGACACACAAAGAAAGGGAGCTAAACAGCAGAGCAGCCACGGTACGCAACACAGCCATGCTTTTTCTTTTGACATTTTTTACTAATTCGTCTTGGCACTGCCCCAAACCTAGTGCTTAAAAGACTTTGTGATGTGCTGCAATGGCTCCACAATGTACATTTTAACATTTGATTATACAGCTAATTATGTTTTACTTAATAACATTTCCAATTAGCCCAGGAACTGTGAAAATGATGTGCAACATATTCAAATGACCCGCACGCACGCGCACACACACACACACACATGGACATCCCTAGTCTTCCTCCGTGTGGGATTGTATATGCATCTCTGGGGTGCTGAGTGAGGGTCAGTTGCCCTTCATTATGGAGGTGCAATATAACCAAAATGTAGTGCACCTACAATCTGTGTGTGTAGGTTGCACCTACTGTATTCTAACTAAATGCAAATTGCATTAATACTGTGTACTCCAATGTGTTAGGTTTGGTAACGTACTGATGGGTACTATAGCTCTCCCTGGCTGATGGTGTGCCATGCTCTCTTCAACAGTCACACACTGACCTTGTTCTCCTCGTGCTTCGTCTGTTTTTTAATATATTTTTAATTTAACCTTTATTTAACTAGGCAAGTCAGTTAAGAACAAATTCTTATTTACAATGACTTCCTTCCTTGTTTTGGAAAATACCAAACAGTATGTACTGTAGGTGCTACAGTACAAAAACAATCTGGACACAGTAGTAGCAAGTGGCCCAATTGCATTTAATCAGATTAGTTTTCTCTGAAGGCATATCTGTACATAATGCTGTAAATATCCTGTAATTATGCTTTAAATGAGTTGTAAATAGGTTGCCCAAAGCACTTTTAATTCTACTTACCAAATATATTGTATGTTTTTAAAATATGATTTGACTTCTAATGCAATACGATATTAAAGAGCATACTAAAATTATTAAGTCACAAACTAAAATACTATATGTTACAAAACATTATTTTAAATTGAGTACTGAATTATGACTATGTTAAGTATGTTACCCTATTTTATGGTTGGCTTGGAGGGAGGGGCGTTTTGTTGCTAGATGCCTGCCTTTTGTTGTTGGTATCGCACCAGAAAGACTGTGTTGCACCCCAAGAACCCATTCCTCTGACGTGCCAAACACATAATGGATGCCTGACAGTGATTGGGCCATTTGATGGGTTTTTCCTGTTCTTTTAAAGATGTTATTATTTAATTTGACAGAAGTGGGCTGTATCAGCATTACCATATGCAGGCTCATTAGCATGCTGGGCTTTGTGTCTGAGACTAAGGCTGATTCATTTAAACTAAAGTTGGAGCCCAACAAGAACAGGCAAACTTATTCCAAGGGCTCTGTACTGATAACATCCAGGCTACTTTTAACTGCTTTAACTTGGTTTTGTTTATATGAGTTTCTTCTTCCTCTTATCGTTCTAACTTAGTTTTCCTGACTCGCTCTGCTGGATGTATTTATTGTTGTTCTATGAAGTGGAGAACGGAGGAAACCCGTTACGGGGAGAGGTGGGGTAGGAGAACTTGACTGAAAAAAATCACAATTTCTCTAACGCACAGGATGTGTGTGTGCGCGCGCTTTCATGTATGTATGTCTGTGTGTGTCTTTCTAAGTAGGACAGTAGAATTGATGGACCGTTGCTGCTCGGTGACCTACATACAGCAGCGTGGACAAAACAGATAACTCAACAGGCTTTAAGATGGAGTTGTAGGTGAGAGACTCAGTAGAGTGTAGAGAAGAAATGCTGGATATTTTTGGGGAGTGTGGAGTGTGCAGTAGACAGACATCAGTAAGCATGCGTATTTCATAGGCAACATACAACAGCTTTACAGAATATACAGAGATGTATGGATGAAGACATTATTCTGCTGACAAACATGCTTATTATCTCACCACGTCTTATAAATAAACAGCTGGGGCCTGCTTTGATGCTCACATTCTGTGACACAAAAGGACATCTACAGTAAACCTGCAAGTGGAGACACAAACACACCTATGTGTATGAGTGGAGTCAGGGAGCCACCTGCAGTCTGTCTGTCTGTGTTTGCTCTGTACTCCCCCAGCATCCATTACCCTCCACGCATTGACCCCCAGCTCCTTCAAAGAACCCAGAGAGGAGACACCCTACTGGGGCTGAAAACATCCACAGAGACTGGTGACATCCACAGCTAGTCTCAAGGACGATACATAGATCTAACTGAGAAGCTATAAACGTGAGCCAGCTTCTGTAATGAAGCTCAATGGTTTTGGTGTTAAAAGTGGAGGGGAATGAAAGGTGAAGGCTTGCTGGTTGCAGCTGATTAGAGGTAGTGGCTGAAATCTAGAGGTCTTTTTAGCCCTAGGCTAGTGGGATGACGTCAGCTGTCCTGTTACTATTATTCACCAGATTAGACCACTTTCTCTTTTCACTTTTCTTTCTTTCACTGTCTTTCTCTATCTCTGTCTGCCTGTCTCCCCCCTCTCTGTCCACCTCTCCCTCCAGTATCTCTCTCTTACTTTCACTGTCTTTCTCTATATCTCTGTCTGCCTGTCTCCCCCCTCTCTGTCCACCTCTCCCTCCAGTATCTCTCTCTTACTTTCACTGTCTTTCTCTATCTCTGTCTGTCTGCCTCTCCCCCCTCTCTGTCCATCTCTCCCTCCAGTATCTCTCTTTCTTTAACTGTCTTTCTCTATCTCTGTCTGTCTGCCTCTCCCCCCTCTCTGTCCACCTCTCCCTCCAGTATCTCTCTCTTTCTTTCACTGTCTTTCTCTATATGTCTGTCTGCCTCTCCCCCCTCTGTCCACCTCTCCCTCCAGTATCTCTCTTTCTTTCACTGTCTTTCTCTGTCTGTCTGCCTCTCCCCCCTCTCTGTCCACCTCTCCCTCCAGTATCTCTCTCTTACTTTCACTGTCTTTCTCTATCTCTGTCTGTCTGCCTCTCCCCCCTCTCTGTCCATCTCTCCCTCCAGTATCTCTCTTTCTTTAACTGTCTTTCTCTATCTCTGTCTGTCTGCCTCTCCCCCCTCTCTGTCCACCTCTCCCTCCAGTATCTCTCTCTTTCTTTCACTGTCTTTCTCTATATGTCTGTCTGCCTCTCCCCCCTCTGTCCACCTCTCCCTCCAGTATCTCTCTTTCTTTCACTGTCTTTCTCTGTCTGTCTGCCTCTCCCCCCTCTCTGTCCATCTCTCCCTCCAGTATCTCTCTCTTTCTTTCACTGTCTTTCTCTATCTCTGTCTGTCTGCCTCTCCCCCCTCTCTGTCCACCTCTCCCTCCAGTATCTCTCTCTTTCTTTCACTGTCTTTCTCTATCTCTGTCTGTCTGCCTTTCCCCCCTCTCTGTCCACCTCTCCCTCCAGTATCTCTCTCTTTCTTTCTCCTTTTTACCTCTTCCTGTAGGGTGATATACTGTGCTCTCACCTCTCAACACTCACCCTGACCCTGGTAGTTCTTACCCTAGCAGTCCTTGACCCTAGCAGTCCTTGACCCTGGTAGTTTTGACCCTAACAGTCCCTGACCCTAGCAGTCCTTGACCCTGGTAGTTCTGACCCTAACAGTCCCTGACCCTAGCAGTCCTTGACCCTGGTAGTTCTGACCCTAGCAGTCCTTGACCCTAGCAGTCCTTGACCCTGGTAGTTCTGACCCTAACAGTCCCTGACCCTAGCAGTCCTAGACCCTGGTAGTTCTGACCCTAGCAGTCCCTGACCCTAGCAGTCCTTGACCCTGGTAGTTCTGACCCTAGCAGTCCTTGACCCTGGTAGTTCTGACCCTAGCAGTCCCTGACCCTAGCAGTCCTTGGCCCTGGTAGTTCTGACCCTAGCAGAGTCCTTGACCCTGGCAGTCCTTGACCCTGGCAGTCTTTGACCCTGGTAGTCCTTGACCCTGGCAGTCCTTGACCCGGGCAGTCCTTGACCCTGGCAGTCCTTGACCCTGGCAGTCCTTGACCCGGGTAGTCCTTGACCCTGGCAGTTCTTGACCCGGGTAGTCCTTGACCCTGGCAGTCCTTGACCCTGGCAGTCCTTGACCCTGGCAGTCCTTGACCCGGGAAGTCCTTGACCCTGGCAGTCCTTGACCCGGGTTGTCCTTGACCCGGGTAGTCCTCACCAGTTGGCTGAAGTGCATGATGCACCTCCAATCCACATAGGTTGAAAAATAGAGAGGAAATTACACCCAGTTGGAGTCAGATTGAGTCAGCATCCAGATGTCATACTATTATCTGCCCTCATTCACCCTGTATGGATGGATACAGTCAGTCCTTCAGTAGGACATGTTAACCAGAGCCTTAGTGCAGCAGGTTGTAATGAGCTCTTGTTTCAGAATTCGGCCTGCAGGCACATTGCTGTCATCACATATACATTCATTTATTTGTCTTCAGAGAGTTTCACTTAATCCACATACAATATTCATAATCAGCCATGTCGAGTTGATATCGTAGAGTCTGAAAGCTGAAGGAGAGCTGTTAGCTAACTAACACAAATCCCAATAGAGCTGTTATTCTTCAGCCAACCTTTCTCTGAAGGAACACCCCTGAAATTATCCCCCCCCCCCCCCCCCCCCCCCCAGTCCACTGTACCATCCCTGGCATTTAAGACGGCTTCGCCACCACTTCAATTTATGAGATTGTCTGTCTGGTAGCAATCACATAATCCCATCATGTTTTTTCTCTCGCATTGGTCATGACTCATGCCACTTGGTCCCTGTGAGAAAGGCTGCTCATGGCTCTCGTCTCGATGTGTCTCGTTGTAATTAAAGACCAAATTGTTTTGATGCCAGTGTAATCACATTAGTCTGTGATGGAGGTAGGGAGGGAGACGCAGAGAAAGAGATGGAAAAGAGAGCGAGGGAGAGACAGAGGGGTGAAATTGGACTTGTTGCTCCAGCGACACAGCCGCCATGACAGTCAGTGTGTTGTTGTTGTTATTATGAGCTGAGAGCTGTCACAATGCATCACCCTCAGAGCTGCTGCCCAGGAGCACCCATACGGAAAATGTATGCACGCATGACTGTAAGTCACTTTGAATAAAAGCGTCTGCTAAATAGCATATATTATTATTATATGATATATGTCGTGCCAATACCGGGCCTGTCAGAGCCTCCGACACAATCACTCACTAATACTGATAGTTTGGGAAAATAATCAGATAAATGTTTTGGATTCTGTGTGTGTTGGGGCGGTGGGGGGGAATAAATATGGATCAATTATATGTGAGGAGAGGTAGTCCTATGGTTGGCTTGGTGTACATCCCACTATGCAAGGACATACACTGTGCATCCCCTTCTCCTAAAATGGCGTCTTGTAGAGAAGCACTGACATCAGGCTGTTGACTCGTACTAGTAGCCTAAATATAAATATCTATATTTTAAACTTTTTAATAGGCCCTATACAGAGACAGATGATGTATTAGTTGTTGTATTACCACTGGCTAAGGAGCTCTCTCTCCACTGGGGTGTGTTCAGGCTTTTATTTGACATTGGGAATCCTCTTTCCCCTCGTGGTGTGTCCCACCGTTCCTCTTCTACTGCATGACACTGGTGGTAACTCCTTCTCTTCTATTGGTCAGACACACTGGGTTAAATCTGCATACACAGCTCCTAGCGCTCCATCCATTCCACCTAATGAAGGGAGCAGAGCTGGGGATCATTAGTGCTTTCGGAGCCATGATTTGTTTAGCAGTGTTCAGTATTTCTGTTATATTTCTGCCCTCTGCGTGAGGTTTTGGGTGTTTAATGTTGACATTGCTCTTGAGTGACAGTCCAGTACATCAGCACATCCGTATGCAAGGAATATACTGATGCTAAAATGTTTATTTTATTCTACTGAGCCATTTCTTTCATGTTCATATTATTATATTTGATTATTTCTTATTGTTGTTACATTGTCGAGAAGGATCCTGCAAGTAAGCATTTCCTTGGACAGTGTATACACACAACTAATAAAGAGTGGCCATAATGTCACACGGAACAAATGATTCTGCTCTAAGCTGAATAACAAATGATTCTGCTCTAAGCTGAATAACAAATGATTCTGCTCTAAGCTGAATAACAAATTATTCTGCTCTAAGCTGAATAACAAATGATTCTGCTCTAAGCTGAATAACAAATGATTCTGCTCTAAGCTGAATAACAAATGATTCTGCTCTAAACTGAATAACAAATGATTCTGCTCTAAGCTGAATAACAAATGATTCTGCTCTAAGCTGAATAACAAATGATTCTGCTCTAAGCTGAATAACAAATGATTCTGCTCTAAGCTGAATAACAAATGATTCTGCTCTAAGCTGAATAACAAATGATTCTGCTCTAAGCTGTGGGCCGTTCATGTCTTTTGTAGGTTGGCTGTAAGAAGGGACTCTGTTACATGTCTATTATATACCATATTCCCAACACACACACACACACACACACACACACACACACACACACACACACACACACACACACACACACACACACACACACACACACACACACACACACACACACACACACACACACACACACACACACACACACACACACACACACACATTTGTTTTGAGAGTCTTTGTGACAGCACTCAGCCTCCCATATCCATTGGAGCAGGTTTTTCATTCCCACCTCTTCTCCTTTCTTTCTGTTTTCCTGGCGTTTCTTCTCCCGTCACTCTGCTAAACGCATTTCACCCGAGTCATTATAATGTAGCAGGATGGCTGGTATTCCAATTGATTCCTCTGTCCACTCTCATTTAGTTTACAAGGGATCTGAGTTCCCAAGAGCATACCGAGTTTCTTTTCTCCCTTTTTGATTAAGAGGATGTGTAAATAAGACCGCAAACTCCCATCGATGCATGCCCATCTATTTATTGACTTTTAAGGATGCATCTCACCCGCTGCTCCCCTGTGGTCTCTCCTAAGGAAAAGCAAGGCTAGTTTTCTCTCTATCTCTCACTCCCTGCTTACTGCTAGCCTAGCGAACAGAGCAGACAGACGGGCAGGGTAAAAAATGAGACCCATTGACAAGTTTTGTCATGGCTCTGGTTATTAATGGATGAGGATGAGGACCCATTTATCAGCCAGAGGAGAATTTAATTGACCCCGGCTTTGATTTTGTGTCTGCTGTTGTCTGCGCCTCTCCCCTCACCTCCCTCCTCTCACTTTCCTCTGAAAGGTGTTTGATTGCGGTTTGGAGCCGGGACTTGTCAGAGGTGACGCATGGGAACACACAAACACACATACACACACACGCGCACACACACAAGCTTATATGCACAAGGGAGTACACACATGCCTAACGGGGTGCACGTGTACACTCTTCCAGACACGCTCATATGCATGAAGGCCCAGGGTCAATCCTTGTGAAAAGGACTGATTATTTAGATCCTGAATTCCATCCAAAAGTCATTTTGTAGGAAGGATGTCACAAACAAACAGACAAATACACACACAGTAACACACAAACCAACAGCAATAAACAACATACACACACACACCCCAAGACAAAGCATGTCGGAGCCCTCCCTGGCCCTCACACACTCTGATGGAGAACAGAAATTGGATGCCATTGGTGACAGGGCTGTCATAGTTTCTGTGTGTATGCAAATTACTTCTCACACTTGGGAGTAAATTGAATTGGGGTTTTGGAGAGGGGGAACGAGCAAAAGAGAGGGAGAAGGAGAGGGCGATTGAGAGAGACGAAGCACCCTAAATGAGAAAAACAAAACAAAACCTCCAATGTTTTTCATCATCTTTGAATGCTACTTTATTTTCTCAATCATTCATACAGTCACCAACTGGTACAGTGTATATTTATTTGCACATACAGGTAGAGCAGAATAGAACGATCTCTGTTACATTCTGAATAAATACTTCATCTGTTTTCATGGCCATTGCCCCTTTAACAGATTTGTAGACTGTATTTGCCTTGAGGAGAAATGCAATACTGTTATTTTGAGTGCTTATCTTTTTATTACTAGATGAATCAATACCTCAAGACATCGTTAGGATCATTATTTGGCTTCCTTGGTGTGTGTGTCTGGATGTACGCGTGCATGTGTGTTTGCCCTTGTGGTGCGTGATTGTGTGGGTCTGTCTGTCTGTCTATCTATAAGAGAAAGGGCCACAGGCTACAAGCAGAACCCTTCCTCCCCCTTTCTATTCACTGTGCTTCCCTTAGTCACTGGCCCTCCTCTGCAGGGGATGGAGGCCACGGTACTAATATGTGATTTGGTCATGTACCTCTTCCCTCTTCCTTTTAAATACATCCAACCGCCCGGGGGCAGACTGGGCCTCTTGACGCAAAGGTCAGTTGACGACTCATTGATTCAGCATTTGAATTTTATTTGCGCTGCGGCGCTCCGATGGGAACTGGCATTAAGGCTGGCTGTTTCAGCCTCTTTGTTTAGTGAGAGGCTGTGAATGTCTCTCTGTCTGGGGGGGTGAGTGTCTGCAGAGACCGCCGTGCGGTTAGACGCCGCCAGCAACTAAGTGTGAGATCCATCCCGACGCCTTGGTAATGACCACTACCACCTATTACTGCACCCCAGATTGGAAATCCATGTTTTGTCATTGAGGGGAATAGTCTAGGAAAGTTTTAAAAACAAAGTCTGACATTGTGAGGAGAGAACACCAGTTTGTGTGGTTATCCAGCAGTACATGGTGGTAGCTACGTGTGTAAGCCAGGCAGCAGTGGGGGTGGCAGGCAGGAGAAAATGGCCTGTTTAGATGGTTAGTCCACTAAATGTATGAGTTAATGTTGCGAGGAGGCAAGGCAGGGGATGCCGCATCTCAAACGCTACCATTTCTTCTGTTTTCTCTTTATCTCTCTTTATCTCTCTCCATCTCCCTCTCTATTTTCTCCCTCCATCTCTCCTTCTCTCTTTCTCTCTCCATCTCCCTCTCTATTTTCTCCCTCCATCTCTCCTTCTCTCTTTCTCTCTCCATCTCCCTCTCTATTTTCTCCCTCCATCTCTCCTTCTCTCTTTCTCTCTCCATCTCCCTCTCTATTTTCTCCCTCCATCTCTCCTTCTCTCTTTCTCTCTCCATCTCCCTCTCTATTTTCTCCCTCCATCTCTCCTTCTCTCTTTCTCTCTCCATCTCCCTCTCTATTTTCTCCCTCCATCTCTCCTTCTCTCTTTATCTCTCTCCATCTCCCTCTCTATTTTCTCCCTCCATCTCTCCTTCTCTCTTTCTCTCTCCATCTCCCTCTCTATTTTCTCCCTCCATCTCTCCTTCTCTCTTTCTCTCTCCATCTCCCTCTCTATTTTCTCCCTCCATCTCTCCTTCTCTCTTTCTCCTCCATCTCCCTCTCTATTTTCTCCCTCCATCTCTCCTTCTCTCTTTATCTCTCTCCATCTCCCTCTCTATTTTCTCCCTCCATCTCTCCTTCTCTCTTTCTCTCTCCATCTCCCTCTCTATTTTCTCCCTCCATCTCTCCTTCTCTCTTCTCTCTCCATCTCCCTCTCTATTTTCTCCCTCCATCTCTCCTTCTCTTTTCTCTCTCCATCTCCCTCTCTATTTTCTCCCTCCATCTCTCCTTCTCTCTTTCTCTCTCCATCTCCCTCTCTATTTTCTCCCTCCATCTCTCCTTCTCTCTTTCTCTCTCCATCTCCCTCTCTATTTTCTCCCTCCATCTCTCCTTCTCTCTTTCTCTCTCCATCTCCCTCTCTATTTTCTCCCTCCATCTCCCTCTCTATTTTCTCCCTCCATCTCCCTCTCTATTTTCTCCCTCCATCTCCCTCTCTATTTTCTCCCTCCATCTCCCTCTCTATTTTCTCCCTCCATCTCCCTCTCTATTTTCTCCCTCCATCTCCCTCTCTATTTTCTCCCTCCATCTCTCCTTCTCTCTTTCTCTCTCCATCTCCCTCTCTATTTTCTCCCTCCATCTCTCCTTCTCTCTTTCTCTCTCCATCTCCCTCTCTATTTTCTCCCTCCATCTCCCTCTCTATTTTCTCCCTCCATCTCTCCTTCTCTCTTTCTCTCTCCATCTCCCTCTCTATTTTCTCCCTCCATCTCTCCTTCTCTCTTTCTCTCTCCATCTCCCTCTCTATTTTCTCCCTCCATCTCTCCTTCTCTCTTTCTCTCTCCATCTCCCTCTCTATTTTCTCCCTCCATCTCTCCTTCTCTCTTTCTCTCTCCATCTCCTCTCTATTTTCTCCCTCCATCTCTCCTTCTCTCTTTCTCTCTCCATCTCCTCTCTATTTTCTCCCTCCATCTCTCCTTCTCTCTTTCTCTCTCCATCTCCCTCTCTATTTTCTCCTCCATCTCTCCTTCTCTCTTTATCTCTCTCCATCTCCCTCTCTATTTTCTCCCTCCATCTCTCCTTCTCTCTTTCTCTCTCCATCTCCCTCTCTATTTTCTCCCTCCATCTCTCCTTCTCTCTTTCTCTCTCCATCTCCCTCTCTATTTTCTCCCTCCATCTCTCCTTCTCTCTTTCTCTCTCCATCTCCCTCTCTATTTTCTCCCTCCATCTCTCCTTCTCTCTTTCTCTCTCCATCTCCCTCTCTATTTTCTCCCTCCATCTCTCCTTCTCTCTTTCTCTCTCCATCTCCCTCTCTATTTTCTCCCTCCATCTCTCCTTCTCTCTTTCTCTCTCCATCTCCCTCTCTATTTTCTCCCTCCATCTCTCCTTCTCTCTTTCTCTCTCCATCTCCCTCTCTATTTTCTCCCTCCATCTCTCCTTCTCTCTTTCTCTCTCCATCTCCCTCTCTATTTTCTCCCTCCATCTCTCTCTCCTTATCTCTCTCTCGCTCTCTCTCTCTCTCTTGCTCTCTCTCTCTTCTGTCTCCTGACTTTGATAAGGCCGTTAGTTACAGCCTCGTTGTTAAGCAGACCCCTCCCGGAGCGAGTTGATTGGCTACCTGCCTCGATCAATGCTGAGGCAGGAGCTGACTTTGTCAATAGTGCTGTGAACTCTGACAGAGACAGCAGACCAGGTTGTTACCTCATCCTCATCCCTACACCCTGGGTTTGGAGAGGGAGCTGACTATGTTAATAGTGCTGTGAACTCTGACAGAGACAGCAGACCAGGTTGTTACCTCATCCTCATCCCTACACCCTGGGTTTGGAGAGGGAGCTGACTATGTTAATAGTGCTGTGAACTCTGACAGAGACAGCAGACCAGGTTGTTACCTCATCCTCATCCCTACACCCTGGGTTTGGAGAGGGAGCTGACTATGTTAATAGTGCTGTGAACTCTGACAGAGACAGCAGACCAGGTTGTTACCTCATCCTCATCCCTACACCCTGGGTTTGGAGAGGGAGCTGACTATGTTAATAGTGCTGTGAACTCTGACAGAGACAGCAGACCAGGTTGTTACCTCATCCTCATCCCTACACCCTGGGTTTGGAGAGGGAGCTGACTATGTTAATAGTGCTGTGAACTCTGACAGAGACAGCAGACCAGGTTGTTACCTCATCCTCATCCCTACACCCTGGGTTTGGAGAGGGAGCTGACTATGTTAATAGTGCTGTGAACTCTGACAGAGACAGCAGACCAGGTTGTTACCTCATCCTCATCCCTACACCCTGGGTTTGGAGAGGGAGCTGACTATGTTAATAGTGCTGTGAACTCTGACAGAGACAGCAGACCAGGTTGTTACCTCATCCTCATCCCTACACCCTGGGTTTGGAGAGGGAGCTGACTATGTTAATAGTGCTGTGAACTCTGACAGAGACAGCAGACCAGGTTGTTACCTCATCCTCATCCCTACACCCTGGGTTTGGAGAGGGAGCTGACTATGTTAATAGTGCTGTGAACTCTGACAGAGACAGCAGACCAGGTTGTTACCTCATCCTCATCCCTACACCCTGGGTTTGGAGAGGGAGCTGACTATGTTAATAGTGCTGTGAACTCTGACAGAGACAGCAGACCAGGTTGTTACCTCATCCTCATCCCTACACCCTGGGTTTGGAGAGGGAGCTGACTATGTTAATAGTGCTGTGAACTCTGACAGAGACAGCAGACCAGGTTGTTACCTCATCCTCATCCCTACACCCTGGGTTTGGAGAGGGAGCTGAGAGAAGGAAAGACAGAGAGTGGAAGGAAGAGAGAGACTGATGAAGAGATACTGAATACACATTTCAAGGCGCATTTAGGGAAACTTTTGATGCAGGCCCAAAGCAGACGTTTGATTTTCAGCAAGTAACTTTATTATTTATAATTTGAGAGAGAAGAAAAACTAGGACTCTCAACACTGTTCCTGGTGGTTAGTGTAGGAGGTGCAGTGTCCTCTCCGCCTCTACTCCTAGGAGTGGATTTGAGAGAGCAGATATCTCTTGCGAGGGGCAGGTGTATTTCACCTACCTCTCCCTCCTGCTTCACACCACCCAGTGGCGGTGGCTCCTTCTCAGCTGGTGAGAAATTGCTCCTGACAACTGATTTGTTGGTTGTCAGAAGTGGTCGTTGTGGCGCTGATAAGGTTGGGGGTGATGTTGGGAGGGGAGATATGGAGGATCCAAGCCATCCTCAAAGCATTACGCTGCTCCGGGGCCTCAACAGACACATGGAAATGTCTTTCTTTCTAGATATCACAAGGGACACCTCTTCATATGTACAGCACACACCCCTAATGCTCTCTTTAAAGAGCCCACTCGCTCACCCAACAACACACCACCTCAACATTCCCTTTTAGCTGTGTCTTCTTGGAATAGTGCCTATTCCCCCTATCGCAGGAAACCTGTTGAAGTTTCTCTCTGTGGATTTATGTCTCTGAGAGCACCACAGATAAATGAGTCCTTTGTGGACGCGAAATGAAACATCTTCGCTCTCAGTGCTACACATTCAGGAGCTGCTATATATACATGTACAAGCCTAGCTTGAACCAACCGTATACAACATGATGCACTTTCACACGATACAGAACGCTTCACAGTACAGATGTTTCCATTGAATGTGTCCTCCTACTCTACCTGCTGCCTTTAAACAGAATGAATGTGCGGCGGTTGTCTTTGATTTGATTCATTACTAATGGAGACCGGGGGAGGCCCCAGTACACAGGGCCAGGAGTAATGTGTCTGTACTGGATGATGACTGGACTGAATGCAGATGGGAGGCAGTGCCCTGGTTTTTGATTAGCTGGCACAGAGGGAGCACGCAGCGGTGCTTAAGCGAATGAGAGCAGAGGATACATACAGAGGGAGAAAGGCCCGGGGCTGACTGAGACCCAGACCAGAGAGAATTGACAGGAGGATCTGTCAGAGAGAAGAGAGAGTGGGAAGAGATGAGATAGAGAGGGAAGAGATGAGATAGAGAGGGAAGAGATGAGAAATAGAGGGATCTTAGTATAGAGATGGAAGAGATGAGTGAGAGAGGAGAGAAAGGATGACTAGGAAGTAGATGTAGATAAACTAGAGAGAGAGAGAGAGACTGTTCGACTACTCGAATCTGAAGTCAAATGTCTACTGTTTGCTGATCTGGTGCTTCTGTCCCTAACCAAGGAGGGCCTACATCAGCACCTAGATCTTCTGCACAGATTCTGTCAGACCTGGGTCCTGACAGTAAATCTCAGTAAGAAAAAAATAATGGTGTTCCAAAAAAGGTCCAGTTGCCAGGACCACAAATAAAAATTTCATCTACTGTAGACACCGTTGCCCTATAGCACACAAGAAACTATACACACCTTGGCCTTAACATCTGCAAAAATTCTGCAAAAATCTCCTCAGTATACACCGTAAAACACCAAATAATGCATGCAGAGCAGAATTAGGCCGATAACAGCTAATTATCCAGAAAAGAGCTGTTTAATTCTATAACCACCTAAAAAGAAGTGATGTCGTGGCCTCCCGGGTGGAGCAGTGGTCAGCCGCGACCGGGAGGCCCATGGGGTGGCGCACAATTGGCCCCGCGTCTTCCCTGTTAGGGAGGGTTTGGCTGGCAGGGATATCCTTGTCTCATCGTGCCCTTGCAACTCCTGTGGCGGCCGGGCGCAGTGCACGCTGACCAGGTTGCCAGGTGTACGGTGTTTCCTCCGAGCACATTGGTGCGGCTGGCTTCTGGGTTGGATGGGCATTGTGTCAAGAAGCAATGCTGCTTGGTTGGGTTGTGTTTCGGAGGACGCATGGCTCTCAACCTTCGCCTCTGTACAGGTGTTGCAGCGATGAGACAAGACTGTTACTACTACCAATTGGATACCACGGAATTGGGGTAAATAAAAGTGATGCCCACACATTCCACCACAAAGCACACACCTACAGAGAGATGAACCTAGAGAAGAGTCCCCTCAGCCAGCTGGTTCCGTGGCTCTGTTCACAAACACAAACAAACCCCACAGACCCCAGGACAGAAACACATAGTTGACCCAACCAAATTATGATAAAGCTAAAATCAAACTATTTGACACACTGGAAAGAATCAACCAAAAAACAGAGCAAATTGGAAAGCTATCTGGCCCTTAACAGAGAATAAACAGTGGCAGAATACCTGACCACTGTGAATGACCCTAAATGAAGAATATCCTTGACTATGTACAGTTTCAGTGAGCATAGCCTTGCTATTGAGAAAGGCCACCATAGGCAGACCCGGCTCTCGAGAGATGACAGGCTATGTGTCCACTGCCCACAAAATGAGGTGGAAACTGAGCTACACTCCTGCTAAATGTATGACCACATTAGAGACACAAATTTCCCACAGATCACATAGACCCAGAAAGAATTTGAAAACAAATCAAATATTGATAAACTTCCATATCTGTTAGGTGAAATACTACAGTGTGTAATCCCAGCAGCAAGATGTGTGGCCCGTTGCCATGAGAAAAGGGCAACCAGTGGATCACAAACAATATTAGAAATACCACCAATATTTATCTGTTTATTTCATTTCCAATTCAGACTTCACCTCTTTGCATATTGACACAACACTGTACATAGTCAATCATAACATTTGAAATGTCTATATTCTTTAAAAAAAATGTGAGTATAATGTTTACTAATGTTTCCCTTGTTTCTTTCCCATTTGTTTGTCTATTCCATTTCCTTTGGCAATGTAAGCATATGTTTTCCATGCCAGTGAAGTCCTTTGAATTAAATTGAGAGCGAGAGTGAATGAATGACTAGGAGGTAGATGTATAGTGCATTCGGAAAGTATTCAGACCCCTTGACTTTTTCCAAATTTTGTTACATTACAGCCTTGTTCTAAAATGTGTAAAAAAAATATATAATATATGCCATTTAGCAGACGCTTTTATCCAAAGCGACTTACAGTCATGTGTGCATACATTCTACATATGGGTGGTCCCGGGGATTGAACCCACTACCCTGGCGTTACAAGCGCCATGCTCTACCAACTGAGCTACAGAAGGACCAGAAGGATCAATCTACACACAATACCCCTTAATGACAAAGCACAAACAGGTTTTTAGAAATGTTTGGAAATAAATGAAAATGAAGAACTGAAATATCACATTTACATAAGTATTCAGATCCTTTACTCAGTACTTTGTTGAAGCACCTTAGAGCCTTGAGTCTTCTTGGGTATGATACTACAAGCTTGGCACACCAGTATTTGGGTAGTTTCTCCCATTCTTCTCTGCAGATCCTCTAAAGCTCTGTCAGGTTGGATGGGGAGTGGCGCTGCACAGCTATTTTCAGGTCTCTCCAGAGATGTCAGATCGCGTTCAAGTCCGGGCTCTGGCTGGGCCACTCAAGGACATTCAGAGACTTGTCCCGAAGCCACTCCTGCGTTGTCCTGGCTGTGTGCTTAGGGTCATTGTCCTGTTGGAAGGTGAACCTTCACCCCAGTCTGAGGTCCTGAGTGCTATGGAGCTGGTTTTCATCAAGGATCTCTTTGTACTTTGCTCCGTTCATCTTTCACTCGATCCAGAATAGTCTCCTAGTCCCTGCTGCTGAAAACATCCCCACAGCATGAAGCTACCACCAGCATGCTTCACCTTAGGGATGGTGCCAGGTTTCCTTCAAAAGTGACACTTGGCATTCAGGCCAAAGAGTTCAATCTTGGTTTCACCAGCTAATCTTATTTCTCATGGTATGAGTCCTTTAGGTGCCCTTTGGCAAACTCCAAGCGGGCTGTCATGTGCCTTTTACTGAGGAGTGGCTTCCGACTGGCCACTGTACCATAAAGGTCTGATAGGTGGAGTGCTGCAGAGATGGTTGTCCTTCTGAAAGGTTCTCCTATATCCACAGTGTAACTCTGGAACTCTGTCAGAGTTACCATCAAGGTCTTGCTCACCTCCCTGACCAAGGCCTTTCTACCCCGATTGCTCTGTTTGGCCAGGCGGCCAGTTCTAGGAAGAGTCTTGGTGGTTCCAAACTTCTTCCATTTAAGAATGATGGAAGCCATTGTGTTCTTGGGGACCTTTAGTGCTGCAGAAATGTTTTGGTACCCTTCCCCAGATCTGTGCCTCGACACAATCCTGTCTCTGAGCTCCACGGGCAATTCCTTCGACCGCATGGCTTGGTTTTTGCTCTGACACTGCAGTACTCCACCAATCAGGTCTTTATGGTAGAGTGGCCAGATGGAAGCCACTCCTCAGTGAAAGGCACATGCACTGACTGTGGGACCTTTATATAGACAGGTGTTTGCCTTTCCAAATCATGTTCAACCAATTGAATTTACCACAGGTGGACTCCAATCAAGTTCTAGAAACATCTCAAGGATGATCAATGGAAACAGGATGCACCTGAGTCTCATAGCAACAGGTCTGAATACGTACAGTTGAAGTCAGAAGTTCACATACACTTTAGCCAAATACATTTAAACTCAGTTTTTCCCAATTCCTGGCGTTAAATCCTAGAAAAATTCTGCTTTTATTTCTTTCATCACATTCCCAGTGGGTCAGAAGTTTACATACACTGAATTAGTATTTGGTATCATTGCCTTTAAATTGTTTAACTTGGGTCAAACGTTTTGGGTAGCCTTCCACAAGCTTCCCACAATAAGTTGAGTGAATTTTGGCCCATTCCTCCTTACAGAGCTGGTGTAACTGAGTCGGGTTTGTAAGCCTCTTTGCTCGCACAAGCCTTTTCAGCACTGCCCACAAATGTTCTATGGGATTGAGGTCAGGGCTTTGTGATGGCCACTCCAATAACTTGATTTTGTTGTCCTTGCCACAACTTTGGAAGTATGCTTGGGGTTGTTGTCCATTTGGGAGACCCATTTGCAACCAAGCTTTAACTTCCTGACTGATGTCTTGACATGTTGCTTCAATATTTCCAGTATTTCCACGATTTTTTCCATCTTCATGAAGTCATCTATTTTGTGAAGTGCACCAGTCCCTCCTGCAGCAAAGCACCCCCACAACATGATGCTGCCACCCCTGTGCTTCATGGTTGGGATGGTGTTCTTCGGCTTGCAAGCCTCCCCCTTTTTCCTCCAAACATAATGATGGTCATTATGGCCAAACAGTTATATTTTTGTTTCATTAGACCAGAGGACATTTCTCCAAAAAGTACAATCTTTGTCCCCATGTGCAGTTGCAAACCATAGTCTGGCTTTTTTATGGTGGTTTTGAAGCAGTGGCTTCTTCCTTGCTGAGCCTTTCAGGTTATGTCGATATAGGACTCGTTTTACTGTGGATATAGATACTTTTGTACCTGTTTCCTCCAGCATCTTTACAAGGGCCTTTGCTGTTGTTCTGGGATTAATTTGCACTTTTCGCACCACAGTACGTTCATCTCTAGGAGACAGAATGAGTCTCCTTCCTGAGTGGTATGACGGCAGCGTGGTCCCATGGTGTTTATACTTGCGTACTATTGTTTGTACAGATGAACATGGTACCTTAAGGCATTTGCTCTCAAATTGCTCTCAACGATGAACCAGACTTGTGGAGGCCTACAATTTATTTTCTGAGGTCCTGGCTGATTTCCTTTGATTTTCCTATGATGTCAAGTTAGAGGTAGGTTAGAAGGTTAGAAGGTAGGCCTTGAAATTCATCCACAGGTACACCTCCAATTGACTCAAATGATGTCAATTAGCCTATCAGAAGCTTCTAAAGCCATGACATAATTTTCTGGAATCTTCCAAGCTGTTTAAGGGCACAGTCAACTTAGTGTATGCACATTTCTGACCCACTGGAATTGTGATACAATGAATTATAAATAATCTGTCTGGGGTTGTTATAAATAATATTATATTATTTATAAATAATAAATAATCAATTCTGATCCAAGATGGCGTAGCAGTCAGACGTCCTTGTCCTGTCGTGTCCCTATATCGTTTTACATATTTTTCGCCGCATATCCTTTAAAATATTTTGATAAACCTCATCATCTAAATACTCACCTCACCCAATGTGGCGTGGATCTGCTTTTTTTTCCTAAAGTATTTATATTTACTTCGGATCTGGAATCCCTCAACTGATGCTAGCCAGCTAACTACCAGATATCAGTCAGCAAACCATTGCCAGCAGTCATCAGCTAACCTTCAGCTCGGAAAGCTCTCGCCAGTTCGAACAACGTGACTCTAACCAGAGCATAACGGACCTGTTATTTTTATCCCCGGATTCCTACCGCAAACTGAACATTTTCATCTGGATCTTCACAACTAGCTAACTGCAATCCCGGATGACTACTCCTGGCTAGCGTTTCCATCCCAGAGCAAGCACCAATTTAGCTTGAAGCTAGCCCAGCCAGGGCTCCTGTGCTACCATCGAAGCATACTCCTGGGCTACAATATCAGCCTTCAAGCTACCTAGAGCTACTTGGAACCCTACTAATTCCACGACTGGTCATCGAAGTCACAGCACAAAGAGGCAAAAACAGACTTAGCCCCATCGCGACGCCTCCCCCCCAAAGGCTAACTTTCTAGCCCTTGCTAACTGCTTGCTTGCTAACCCGGTCTGCTAACTGCTAGCTTGCCCTGGTCTACTAACTGCTAGCCCATGCTAATTGCTTGCTTGCTAACCCGGCCTGCTAACTGCTAGCTTGCCCTGGTCTACTAGCTGCTTGCTTGTTTAACTCCGGCCTACTAACTGTTAGCTTGTTAGCCTGCTAACTATCTGAATCGCCGTGTCCCCAGCCAGCCCAACCACTCACTGGACCCATATGTTCACTTGGCTACGCATGCCTCTCTCTAATATCACTATGCCTTGTCCATTACTGTCCTGGTTAGTGATTACTGTCTTATTTCACTGTAGAGCCTCTAGCCCTGCTCAATATGCCTTAACCAACCATGTTGTTCCACCTCCTAAATATGCGATGACATCACCTGGTTTAAACATCTCTAGAGACTATATCTCTCTCTTCATTACTCAATGCCTAGGTTTACCTCCAATGTACTCACATCCACCTCCAATGTACTCACTATGCCTTGAATCTATGCTATCGTGCCCACAAATCTGCTCCTTTCTGAACGTGCTAGATGGCCAGTTCGTATAGTCTTTAGCCGTACCCTTATCCTACTTCTCCTCTGTTCCTCTGGTCATGTGGAGGTTAATCCAGGTCCTGCAGTGCCTAGCTCCACTCCCACCCCCTAGGTGATCTCATTTGTTGACTTCTGTAAACGTAAAAGCCTTGGTTTCATGCATGTTAACATTAGAAGCCTATTCCCTAAGTTTGTTTTACTCAGTGCTTTAGCACACTCTGCCAACCCAGATGTCTTAGCCGTGTCTGAATCCTGGTTTAGGAAAACCAGCAAAAACCCTGAAATCTCCATTGCTAACTATAACATTTTCCACCAAGATATAACTGCCAAAGGGGGCGGTGTTGCAATCTACTGCAAAGAGTTCTGTATTACTTGCTAAGTCTGTACCCAAACAATTTGAGCTCCTACTTCAAAAAATTCACCTTAACAGAAACAAGACTCTCACTGTTGCCGCTTGCTATAGACCTCCCTCTGCCCCAGCTGTGCCCTCGAACTGATTGCCTCCCATCTATCTTCTGAGCTCGTGCTACTAGGTGACCTAAACTGGGACATGCTTAAAACCCCGGCCATCCTACAAACTAAGCTTGATGCCCTCAATCTCACACAAATTATCAATGAACCTACCCGGTACAACCCAAACACGGGCACCCTCATAGATGTCATCCGAACTAATTCGCCCTCCAAATACACCTCTGCTGTTATCAATCAAGATCTCAGCGATCACTGCCTCATTGCCTGCATCCGTAATGGGTCTGCGACCAAACGACCACCCCTCATCACTGTCAGACGCTCCCTGAAACACTTCTGCGAGCAGGCCTTTCTAATCGACCTGGCTGGGGTATCCTGGAATGACATTGAACTCATCCCGTCAGTAGATGATGCCTGGCTATTCTTTAAAAATGCCTTCCTCACCATCTTAAATAAGCATGCCCCTCTCAGAAAATGTAGAACTAGGAATAGATATAGTCCTTGGTTCACGCCAGACCTGTCTGCCCTTGACCAGCACAAAAACATCCTGTGGCGTTCTGCATTAGCATCGAATAGCCCCCGTGATATGCAACTTTTCAGGAAAGTTAGGACACACAAGTTATGTACACAGAAATTTGCATCCTGTAGTACTATCTCAAATTTGTTCTGGGACACTGTAAAGTCCATGGAGAATAAGAGCACCTCCTCCCAGCTGCCCACTGTTCTGAGGCTAGGAAACATTGTCACCACCGATAAATCCACTATAATTGAGAATTTCAATAAGCATTTCTCTACGGCTGGCCATGCTTTCCACATGGCTACCCGCCAAAGCCCCCACCATTTGTCCTTTACCCAAAACCAGATAGCTGATGTTCTGAAAGAGCTGCAAAATCTGGACCCCTACAAATCAGCCGGGCTAGACAATCTGGACCCTCTCTTTCTAAAATGATCTGCCGAAATTGTTGCGACCCCTATTACTAGCCTGTTCAACCTCTCTTTCGTATCGTCTGAGATTCCCAAAGATTGGAAAGCTGCCACGGTCATCCTCCTCTTCACAGGGGGTGACACTCTAGACCCAAACTGCTACAGACCTATCTATCCTACCCTATCTTTCTAAGGTCTTAGAAAGCCAAGTTAACAAACAGATTACTGACCATTTCGAATCCCACCATACCTTCTCCGCTATGCAATCTGGTTTCAGAGCTGGTCATGGGTGCACCTCAGCCACGCTCAAGGTCCTAAACGATATCATAACCGCCATCGATAAGAGACATTACTGTGCAGCCATATTCATTGACCTGGCCAAGACTTTCGACTCTGTCAATCACTACATTCTTATTGACAGACTCGACAGCCTTGGTTTCTCAAATGATTGCCTCGCCTGGTTCACCAACTATTTCTCAGATAGAGTTCAGTGTGTCAAATCGGAGGGCCTGTCGTCTGGACCTCTGAAAGTCTCTATGGGTGTGCCACAGTGTTCAATTCTCGGGCCGACTCTCTTTTCTGTATACATCAATGATGTTGCTCTTGCTGCTGGTGATTCTCTGATCCACCTCTACGCAGACGACACCATTCTGTATACTTCTGGCCCCTCCTTGGACACTGTGTTAACCTGTTGCGACGAGCAATCCCGTATCCGGGAGCGTAATTATAGCCTCAAGCTCATTACCATAACGCAACGTTAACTATTCATGAAAATCGCAAATGAAATGAAATAAATATATTGGCTCACAAGCTTAGCCTTTTATTAATTGTCATCTCAGATTTTCAAAAAATGCTTTTCAACCATAGCTACACAAGCATTTGTGTAAAAGTATTGATAGCTAGCATAGCATTAAGCCTAGCATTCAGCAGGCAACATTTTCACAAAAACAAGAAAAACATTCAAATAAAATAATTTACCTTTGAAGAACTTCGGATGTTTTCAATGAGGAGACTCTCAGTTAGATAGCAAATGTTCAGTTTTTCCAAAAATATTATTTGTGTAGGAGAAATCTCTCCGTTTTGTTCATCACGTTTGGCTAAGAAAACCCCCCGAAAATTCAGTCATTACAACGACAAACTTTTTTCCAAATTAACTCCATAATATCGACAGAACCATGGCAAACGTTGTTTAGAATCAATCCTCAAGGTGTTTTTCACATATCTATTCGATGATAAATCACTCGTGGCAGTTTGGTTTCTCCTCTGAACAAAATGGAAAAATGCATGCACCTGGAGATTACGCAATAGTTTCGACGGAGGACACCGAGCGGACACCTGGTAAATGTAGTCTCTTATGGTCAGTTTTCCAATGATATGCCTACAAATACGTCACAATGCTGCAGACACCTGGGGGAAACGACAGAAAGTGTAGTCTCATTCCTTGCGCATTCACAGCCATATAAGGAGACATTGGAACACAGCGCATTCAAAATCTGGCTCACTTCCTGTATGAAATTTAATCTTGGTTTCGCCTGTAGCATTAGTTCTGTGGCACTCACAGACAATATCTTTGCAGTTTTGGAAACGTCAGAGTGTTTTCTTTCCAAAGCTGTCAATTAAATGCATAGTCGAGCATCTTTTCGTGACAAAATATCTTGTTTAAAACGGGAACGTTTTTCATCCAAAAATGAAATACTGCCCCCAGAGGTTCAAGAGGTTAACTAACCTCCAGACGAGCTTCAATGCCATACAACTCTCCTTCCGTGGCCTCTAACTGCTCTTAAACGCAAGTAAAACTAAATGCATGCTTTTCAATCGATCTCTGCCCGCACCTGCTCACCCATCCAGCATCACTACTCTGGACGGCTCTGACTTAGAATACGTGGACAACTACAAACACCTGGGTGTCTGGTTAAATTGTAAACTCTCCTTCCAGACTCACATTAAGCATCTCCAATCCAAAATTAAATCTAGAATCAGCTTCCTATATCGCAACAAAGCATCCTTCACTCATGCTGCCAAGCATACCCTCGTAAAACTGACCATCCTACCGATCCTCAACTTCGGTGATGTCATCTATAAAATAGCCTCCAACACTCTACTCAACAAACTGGATGCAGTCTATCACAGTGCCATCCGTTTTGTCACCAAAGCCCCATACACTACCCACCATTGCGACCTGTACGCTCTCGTTGGTTGGCCCTCGCTTCATACTCGTCGCCAAACCCACTGGCTACAGGTTATCTACAAGTCTCTGCTAGGTAAAGCCCCGCCTTATCTCAGCTCACTGGTCACCATAGCAGCACCCACTCGTAGCATGCGCTCCAGCAGGTATATCTCACTAGTCACATCCAAAGCCAATTTCCTTCCAGTTCTCTGCTGCCCATGACTGGAACGAATTGAAAAAATCTCTGAAGCTGGATACTCACATCTCCCTCACTAGCTTTAAGCAAAAGCTGTCAGAGCAGTTTACAGATCACTGCACCTGTACATAGCCCATCTGTAAACAGCCCATCTATCTACCTACCTCATCCCCATACTGGTATTTATTTATTTATTTATTTATTTTGCTCCTTTGCACCCCAGTATCTCTACCTGCACATTCATCTTCTGCCGATCTACCATTCCAGTGTTTAATTGCTATATTGTAATTACTTCGCCACCATGGCCTATTTATTTCCTTTACTTACCTCATTTGCACTCACTGTATATAGACTTTTTGTTTTCTTTTGTTCTACTGTATTATTGACTGTATGTTTTGTTTATTCCATGTGTAACTCTGTGTTGTATGTGTCGAATTGCTACGCTTTATCTTGGCCAGGTCGCAGTTGCAAATGAGAACTTGTTTTCAACTACCCTACCTGGTTAAATACTGGTGAAATAAATAAATAAACTATTTTTGGAAAAATGACTTGTGTCATGCACAAAGTAGATGTCCTAACTGACTTGCCAAATCTATAGTTTGTTACCAAGAAATTGTGGAGTGGTTGAAAAACAAGTTGTAATGACTCCAACCTAAGTGTATGTAAACTTCCAACTGTATGTAAATTTAAAAAATGAGGTAATTCTGTGTCTTATTTTTTAATACATTTGCAAGAATGTCCAAAAACCTGTTTTGACTTTGTCAATATCTGGGCTGCATACATCCGGCTGTGATTGGGAGTCCCATAGGGTGGCGCACATCCGGCTGTGATTGGGAGTCCCATAGGGCGGCGCACATCCGTCTGTGATTGGGAGTCCCATAGGGCTGCATCACATCCGGCTGTGATTGGGAGTCCCATAGGGCGGCGCACATCCGGCTGTGATTGGGAGTCCCATAGGGCGGCGCACATCCGTCTGTGATTGGGAGTCCCATAGGGCGGCGCACATCCGGCTGTGATTGGGAGTCCCATAGGGCGGCGCACATCCGGCTGTGATTGGGAGTCCCATAGGGCGGCGCACATCCGGCTGTGATTGGGAGTCCCATAGGGAGGCGCACATCCGGCTGTGATTGGGAGTCCCATAGGGCGGCGCACAATTGGCCCAGTGCTGTCCGGGTTTGGCCGGGGTAGGCCGTCATTGTAAATAAGAATTTGTTCTTAAGTGACTTGCCTAGTTAAATAAAAGTTAAATAATAATACATAAATACATTATTGGTTATTGTGTGTAGATTGAGGATATATATTTTTTAATTCATTTTAGAGTAAGGCGTGACAAAATGTGGAAAAAGTCAAGGGGTCTGAATACTTTCAGAGTGCACTGCATGTGATCTGTGTTTCATTGATCTAATGCTGTATGTTCCTGAGAGAAAGATTGACCGAGAGAGGCTTGAGAGTTGAGGAAAGGGGGTTGTGAGTTGAGTTCTCTGTCTGACGTGTGATCTCCCTGGATCAAAACAGGAAGTCATGGAGAGAGGGCAGGTCATAGACTAATGAACTTCACTTCCTGCCTTTCACCAGAGAGTGTGTAGGCGGCTTTGATCACTGATAACTGTTTGATGATGTCTAATGCCTGTATGGATTCAACTTCATATGTGTACATATAACATTCAGGCAGAGTTTCTGTTCCTGTGTGTGTGTTTGTGATTTGAATGTCCTGCACTGTACTGTGTAATAACTCATTGTTAGTGTACTGCGGTGTGAGCAGAGGCGGGACAGGACAGGGGGTGTTGTCGGAACGGTTGCTCTCTCTTGACCCTCTTATCAGTCCTCCCGCCTCTTTATCTGCCCTTATCTGCTTGCGTGTGTGGAGGGGGAGGGGGGAGGGGGGCTGGCCACGTGCTGGCTCCCTGTCAAACCCTTTTGAACTCCTGACTCCCACATGCTTATCTCCCATTCTCTTAAAAGCCAAAGCCATGTTAGAACATGTCAGAAAGACATTTGTCATCTCCAAGCACTTTACAAAAGGTAACCAAAAGCCCAATGAAATGTAAATCTATCTGAGAAAGAAGGCCCTTGCCTCCACTGATCTATCACCACTATTTTCAATTGTGATATCCTGTAGCACTCTCAGAACTGCTGGAGGCCTGTCCCTCAGATTACGGCATGCCATGTGTCTGAGATGAGAACGTACGGGCAGATACAAAGTTATAAAGCTGCAGGAGAGCAAAGAAGTTAACTGCCTCAGGCACTGATTTTACAGCATCGACAATAACCAAATTCAAACAATGTGCATTACAGTGCACATAAAATGCAAATCTTGCACTGTTTTTAATCCGTGCAGACACACCAGAATGCTTTCCACTCATGACGGATGCACCATCATAGCCTTGCCCCACAAGATTATTTCTGTAGTCCAGACCATGTTTTTCAAGGCAATCAATTATCATTTTTGTGAGACCTGCTCCAATTTGCTTACCGCCCAAATAGGTCCACAGACGATGCAATCTCAACCACACTGCACACTGCCCTAACCCATCTGGACAAGAGGAATACCTATGTGAGAATGCTGTTCATCGACTACAGCTCGGCATTCAACACATTTACATTTACATTTAAGTCATTTAGCAGACGTTCTTATCCTTAGCGACTTACAACACCATAGTACCCTCCAAGCTCGTCATCAAGCTCGAGACCCTGGGTCTCGACCCCGCCCTGTGCAACTGAGTACTGGACTTCCTGACGGGCCGCCCCCAGGTGGTGAGGGTAGGCAACAACATCTCCTCCCCGCTGATCCTCAACACGGGGGCCCCACAAGGGTGCGTTCTGAGCCCTCTCCTGTACTCCCTGTTCACCCACGACTGCGTGGCCACGCACGTCTCCAACTCAATCATCAAGTTTGCGGACGACACAACAGTGGTAGGCTTGATTACCAACAACGACGAGACGGCCTACAGGGAGGAGGTGAGGGCCCTCGGAGTGTGGTGTCAGGAAAATAACCTCACACTCAACGTCAACAAAACTAAGCAGATGATTGTGGACTTCAGGAAACAGCAGAGGGAACACCCCCCTATCCACATCGATGGAACAGTAGTGGAGAGGGTAGCAAGTTTTAAGTTCCTCGGCATACACATCACAGACAAACTGAATTGGTCCACTCACACAGACAGCATCGTGAAGAAGGCACAGCAGCGCCTCTTCAACCTCAGGAGGCTGAAGAAATTCGGCTTGTCACCAAAAGCACTCACAAACTTCTACAGATGCACAATCGAGAGTATCCTGGCGGGCTGTATCACCGCCTGGTACGGCAATTGCTCCACCCTCAACCGTAAGGCTCTCCAGAGGACACCTACACCACCCGATGTTACAGGAAGGCCATAAAGATCATCAAGGACATCAACCACCCGAGCCACTGCCTGTTCACCCCGCTATCATCCAGAAGGCGAGGTCAGTACAGGTGCATCAAAGCTGGGACCGAGAGACTGAAAAACAGCTTCTATCTCAAGGCCATCAGACTGTTAAACAGCCACCACTAACATTGAGTGGCTGCTGCCAACACGCTGACATTGACACTGACTCAACTCCAGCCACTTTAATAATGGGAAATGATGTAAATGTATCACTAGCCACTTTAAACAATGCTACCTTATATAATGTTACTTACCCTACATTATTCATCTCATATGCATACGTATATACTGTACTCTATATCATCGACTGCATCCTTATGTAATACATGTATCACTAGCCACTTTAACTATGCCACTTTGTTTACATACTCATCTCATATGTATATACTGTACTCGATACCATCTACTGTATGCTGCCCTGTACCATCACTCATTCATATATCCTTATGTACATATTCTTTATCCCCTTACACTGTGTATAAGACAGTAGTTTTGGAATTGTTAGTTAGATTACTTGTTGGTTATTACTGCATTGTCGGAACTAGAAGCACAAGCATTTCGCTACACTCGCATTAACATCTGCTAACCATGTGTATGTGACAAATAAAATGTGATTTGATTTGATGTGCTGCATCTAAGCTTTCAGCTGACTGAAAGTGTAGAAAGCTTTAATGGATGGCCCTGTTGTAAAAGTCCTTCACAACTAAAGACATTTTGTTATTTTTTCTTTAGATCTTTGGTTTCCTCTGCAATTACACTAAAAACATAACTTTCTTCTACTTCTCTTATTATTTAACTTTGCACCATCTCAGCTAAACCCTCAAGAACTTTGTTCTGGATTTGGTGGCTTGTGTACTTAGCATTGCCACATGCATTCATCCAGTTCTCTATGAGAGGGTCCTGCTCTGCTATTTCTTCTAAGATTGTCAAAAAATGACCCTTGTTGTGAGAGTCATCAGTCTCTCAGTGACCTTGCTGCGCTTTATTTTGAGTGGCAGTTAATAGGAGCACATCTGCACTTGTTTTAATGTAAGTACAGTTTCCCTCCACTCTCTTTTTCCGGTCCTCATTTATGACATCTAACATTGATGAGTTTCTGTCAATAGCCCTTTTATGCTGATTCCGAGCATACATAGCATTGATAGGATGCTCTGCCTTTGAATGGAGCTTAAACCCACAATCTTTAAACAGCGCCTTTTTCCAGTTACAAAAACAAGACTGTGATGTGAAGGCAGATTCAGGTGTATTGGGCAGAGAAACCTGACTGTGATGTGAAGGCAGATTCAGGTGTATTGGGCAGAGAAACCTGACTGTGATGTGAAGGAAGATTCAGGTGTATTGGGCAGAGAAACCTGACTGTGATGTGAAGGCAGATTCAGGTGTATTGGGCAGAGAAACCTGACTGTGATGTGAAGGCAGATTCAGGTGTATTGGGCAGAGAAACATGACTGTGATGTGAAGGAAGATTCAGGTGTATTGGGCAGAGAAACATGACTGTGATGTGAAGGCAGATTCATGTGTATTGGGCAGAGAAACATGACTGTGATGTGAAGGCAGATTCAGGTGTATTGGGCAGAGAAACCTGACTGTGATGTGAAGGCAGATTCAGGTGTATTGGACAGAGAAACATGACTGTGATGTGAAGGCAGATTCAGGTGTATTGGACAGAGAAACCTGACTGTGATGTGAAGGCAGATTCAGGTGTATTGGGCAGAGAAACCTGACTGTGATGTGAAGGCAGATTCAGGTGTATTGGACAGAGAAACCTGACTGTGATGTGAAGGCAGATTCAGGTGTATTGGGCAGAGAAACATGACTGTGATGTGAAGGCAGATTCAGGTGTATTGGACAGAGAAACCTGACTGTGATGTGAAGGCAGATTCAGGTGTATTGGACAGAGAAACATGACTGTGATGTGAAGGCAGATTCAGGTGTATTGGGCAGAGAAACATGACTGTGATGTGAAGGCAGATTCAGGTGTATTGGGCAGAGAAACATGACTGTGATGTGAAGGCAGATTCAGGTGTATTGGACAGAGAAACCTGACTGTGATGTGAAGGCAGATTCAGGTGTATTGGGCAGAGAAACATGACTGTGATGTGAAGGCAGATCCAGGTGTATTGGACAGAGAAACCTGACTGTGATGTGAAGGCAGATTCAGGTGTATTGGGCAGAGAAAAATGCCTACAGGCGAAACAATAGGTTGAATCTTGACATACAGAATATTCAAGCCATGAATTGTCCTTATAGCAGGAGCTGTTGAAAGCCCGTTTCCTAGTACTACTGTCACACCCTGACCATAGAGTGCCTTTTTATTCTCTATTTTGGTTAGGTCGGGGTGTGACTAGGGTGGGTGATCTAGTGCATTTATTTCTATGTTGGCCTGGTAAGTATTCCCCCCCCCCCCGCCCCTTTAAGATTTAGATGCACTATTGTAAAGTGACTGTTCCACTGGATGTCATAAGGTGAATGCACCAATTTGTAAGTCGCTCTGGATAAGAGCGTATGCTAAATGACTTAAATGTAAATGTAAATGGTATGGTTCCCAATCAGAGGCAGCTGTTTATCGTTGTCTCTGATTGGGGATCATATTTAGGCAGCCAATGCCCCACTGGTTTTTGTGGGATCTTGTTTTTGTGTTGATGCCTGTGAGCTCTACAGAACGTCATGTTTCGTTGATCTTTACTGTTTTTGTGAGTTTCAATTAATTAACATGTGGAACTCTACGTACGCTGCGCCTTGGTCCGACTATGATTACCACGACGATCGTGACAACTATGCTGAGTTCTGAGAAACGTTTTCAAACGTATTCTCTCTTCTTCTTCTGTATGTTCTTCTTATTCTTCTGTATGTCGCAACCAACCTTAATATTCTCTCTTCTTCATCCTCGATTTGAAAATGCGCCGCCGAACATCAAAATAAATGCTTCTTTCAACAAGAGGTGAAACGAGATGTCAAACAGCATCAAAATGCCAGTAGCAAATGAAATTTTGGGGGTGGCACCCCGGACACCCCTCTAGCTGATGCCAGCTAACTTCCTGTCAGATTTTTCATGTCCGGTTGCTGGTTTGCCGCTAGGCTACCTGCCTGCCACTATTAGTTAAGAATGAGATAATCCGGTCAAGCCACGAGTCACTAGATTACCCTCTATTAGTTATCAATTAGTGTTTGTTGCTGATTTTAGAGATTTATATAATGTTCTGTGTCACAATAATATGATATGGCCTGACAGAAACTAGAATGTGTTTTACAGTGAAATATCAATGTCGGAGCAGAGAATATCTGTAATGAAATTCATGGGCTATAGGCCAGGGTCCATGAACTTCCTTTAATGAGCTTGTGGCATTTCCCTCCTCTTCTATCTGTGAAGCAGGAATATAGTTATTCTAATAATGAGAACTGTATAAGTTTTATTGCACATAGCTGTACGGCCATTCCAAATCTATAACTGCATCTTTATTCAGTCCTGATAACACAGGGTTTAGCTAAATTTAGGGGACACATTTTCATATGTTGCCTGTCTTGCAAATTCAAGTTTTTTTAATGAATTTTGACTATAACCAATGCTTTATTTCTCTCTGCCTTTTTCTCATTTTCACTCACTCTCTTTCTCTCTCTGTCCCCCTCTTCCTGTCATTCTCTCTACCTCTCTGTCCTCCCTGCAGGTTTCGGCTTTGTAACTTTTGAGGTTGAGGACGTTGTGGAGAAAGTATGCGAGATTCACTTTCATGAAATCAATAATAAAATGGTGAGTGGCTCTCGCTTTTCAAAACGGTGGACGGTGCGTTGCTGGCTGGATTAATATTTGATTTTCTCTTTAGCACAGCGGGAACGATGGCAGACACACACACACACACACACGTTTTTAGGGATATGGAGTCAGTGGTGTGCACTGTGCACCGATGACCACACACCATGAAATTGTGTTTGTGAGTCGTTCCTGGCAGAAGGGCAAAACAACCTGTCCCTACCTCACGCAAAACCACCCTGCAAATCAGGCTGGAACAGGTATCCATGTCTGTGAAAGCTGGTGGTATTATTGAAAAAACAACAACATTAAACCTATCAGTCCAGACTGTTTCAATGCCACACCTGATGCCAGACCTGGTATTGATGTTTATTCTTAATCTTCAGTAGTGGAAGTGTGTTTCCAGCAGACTGGTCTCGGGTCAGGATTAATGGCCTGTTGACCAGGTGGGGGGGGGGGGTAGGCTGTGAGCAGGCTGGCTGAGGCCCAGGATGGCGAGACAATGGTGTGCAGAGAGGACGAGGGTGGTGGTGGTGAAGCCTGGGTGTAGCGTTAGCCTGCGCTACTTGCTTGTCACTCATGCAGCCTGCTGTGGCTCAGAAAGTGCAGTATAGCAGCTTAGGGGGAGCATATCAGACCCTGCATGGCTCCATATGCCGTGCACTGACAACTCTCCCTCCTTAGTCAACACTACCACTACTACACCACTCTCCTTCCTTAGTCAACACTACCACTACTACACCACTCTACTCTCCCTCCTTCGTCAACACTACCACTACTACCCTATTTTTCCTTGTTTAGTCAACACTACCACTACTACACGACTTTCTTTCCTTAGTCAACACTACCATTACTACACTACTCTCCCTCCTTAGTCAACACTACCACTACTACACTACTCTCCTTCCTCAGTCAACACTACCACTACTACACCACTCTCCTTTCTTAGTCAACACTACCACTACTACACCACTCTCTTTCCTTAGTCAACACTACCACTACTATACTACTCTCCTTCCTTAGTCAACACTACCACTACTACACCACTCTCCTTCCTTAGTCAACACTACCACTACTACACTACTCTCCCTCCTCATTCAACACTACCACTACTACACCACTCTCCCTCCTTAGTCAACACTACCACTACTACACCACTCTCCCTCCTTAGTCAACACTACCACTACTATACCACTCTCCTTCCTTAGTCAACACTACCACTACTACACCACTCTCCTTCCTTAGTCAACACTACCACTACTACACTACTCTCCCTCCTCATTCAACACTACCACTACTACACCACTCTCCCTCCTTAGTCAACACTACCACTACTACACCACTCTCCCTCCTTAGTCAACACTACCACTACTATACCACTCTCCTTCCTTAGTCAACACTACCACTACTACACCACTCTCCTTCCTTAGTCAACACTACCACTACTATACCACTCTCCTTCCTTAGTCAACACTACCACTACTACACCACTCTCCTTCCTTAGTCAACACTACCACTACTACACTACTCTCCCTCCTCAGTCAACACTACCACTACTACACCACTCTCCCTCCTCAGTCAACACTACCACTACTACACTACTCTCCCTCCTCAGTCAACACTACCACTACTACACCACTCTCCTTCCTTAGTCAACACTACCACTACTACACCACTCTCCTTCCTTAGTCAACACTACCACTACTACACTACTCTGAACTCCTTCCTTAGTCAACACTACCACTACTACACTACTTTCTTTCCTTAGTCAACACCACCACTACTACACTACTCTGAACTCCCTCCTTAGTCAACACTACCACTACTACACCACTCTCCCTCCTTAGTAAACACTACCACTACTACACTACTCTGAACTCCCTCCTTAGTCAACACTACCACTACTACACTACTCTGAACTCCCTCCTTAGTCAACACTACCACTACTACACTACTCTCCCTCCTCAGTCAACACTACCACTACTACACCACTCTCCTTCCTTAGTCAACACTACCACTACTACACCACTCTCCTTCCTTAGTCAACACTACCACTACTACACTACTCTGAACTCCCTCCTTAGTCAACACTACCACTACTACACTACTCTCCCTCCTCAGTCAACACTACCACTACTACACCACTCTCCTTCCTTAGTCAACACTACCACTACTACACCACTCTCCTTCCTTAGTCAACACTACCACTACTACACCGCTCTCCTTCCTTAGTCAACACTACCACTACTACACTACTCTGAACTCCTTCCTTAGTCAACACTACTACTACTACACTACTTTCTTTCCTTAGTCAACACCACCACTACTACACCACTCTCCTTCCTTAGTCAACACTACCACTACTACACTACTCTGAACTCCCTCCTTAGTCAACACTACCACTACTACACTACTCTGAACTCCCTCCTTAGTCAACACCACCACTACTACACCACTCTCCTTCCTTAGTCAACACTACCACTACTACACTACTCTGAACTCCCTCCTTAGTCAACACCACCACTACTACACCACTCTCCTTCCTTAGTCAACACTACCACTACTACACTACTCTGAACTCCCTCCTTAGTCAACACTACCACTACTACACTACTCTGAACTCCCTCCTTAGTCAACACTACCACTACTACACCACTCTCCTTCCTTAGTCAACACTACCACTACTACACTACTCTCCCTCCTCAGTCAACACTACCACTACTACACCACTCTCCTTCCTTAGTCAACACTACCACTACTACACCACTCTCCTTCCTTAGTCAACACCACCACTACTACACTACTCTCCTTCCTTAGTCAACACCACCACTACTACATCACTCTCCTTCCTTAGTCAACACTACCACTACTACACTACTCTGAACTCCCTCCTCAGTCAACACTACCACTACTACACCACTCTCCTTCCTTAGTCAACACTACCACTACTACACCACTCTCCTTCCTTAGTCAACACCACCACTACTACACCACTCTCCTTCCTTAGTCAACACTACCACTACTACACCACTCTCCTTCCTTAGTCAACACTACCACTACTATACCACTCTCCTTCCTTAGTCAACACTACCACTACTACACCACTCTCCTTCCTTAGTCAACACTACCACTACTACACTACTCTCCCTCCTCAGTCAACACTACCACTACTACACCACTCTCCTTCCTTAGTCAACACTACCACTACTATACCACTCTCCTTCCTTAGTCAACACTACCACTACTACACTACTCTCCCTCCTCAGTCAACACTACCACTACTACACTACTCTCCCTCCTCAGTCAACACTACCACTACTACACCACTCTCCTTCCTTAGTCAACACTACCACTACTACACCACTCTCCTTCCTTAGTCAACACTACCACTACTACACCACTCTCCTTCCTTAGTCAACACTACCACTACTACACTACTCTGAACTCCCTCCTTAGTCAACACTACCACTACTACACTACTCTGAACTCCCTCCTTAGTCAACACTACCACTACTACACCACTCTCCTTCCTTAGTCAACACTACCACTACTACACTACTCTGAACTCCCTCCTTAGTCAACACCACCACTACTACACCACTCTCCTTCCTTAGTCAACACTACCACTACTACACTACTCTGAACTCCCTCCTTAGTCAACACCACCACTACTACACCACTCTCCTTCCTTAGTCAACACTACCACTACTACACTACTCTGAACTCCTTCCTTAGTCAACACTACCACTACTACACTACTTTCATTCCTTAGTCAACACCACCACTACTACACCACTCTCCTTCCTTAGTCAACACTACCACTACTACACTACTCTGAACTCCCTCCTTAGTCAACACTACCACTACTACACTACTCTCCCTCCTCAGTCAACACTACCACTACTACACCACTCTCCCTCCTCAGTCAACACTACCACTACTACACCACTCTCCTTCCTTAGTCAACACTACCACTACTACACCACTCTCCTTCCTTAGTCAACACTACCACTACTACACTACTCTGAACTCCCTCCTTAGTCAACACTACCACTACTACACTACTCTCCCTCCTCAGTCAACACTACCACTACTACACCACTCTCCTTCCTTAGTCAACACTACCACTACTACACCACTCTCCTTCCTTAGTCAACACTACCACTACTACACCACTCTCCTTCCTTAGTCAACACGACCACTACTACACTACTCTGAACTCCTTCCTTAGTCAACACTACCACTACTACACTACTTTCTTTCCTTAGTCAACACCACCACTACTACACCACTCTCCTTCCTTAGTCAACACTACCACTACTACACTACTCTGAACTCCCTCCTTAGTCAACACTACCACTACTACACTACTCTGAACTCCCTCCTTAGTCAACACTACCACTACTACACCACTCTCCTTCCTTAGTCAACACTACCACTACTACACTACTCTGAACTCCCTCCTTAGTCAACACTACCACTACTACACTACTCTCCCTCCTCAGTCAACACTACCACTACTACACCACTCTCCTTCCTTAGTCAACACTACCACTACTACACCACTCTCCTTCCTTAGTCAACACTACCACTACTACACCACTCTCCTTCCTTAGTCAACACTACCACTACTACACTACTCTGAACTCCTTCCTTAGTCAACACTACTACTACTACACTACTCTGAACTCCCTCCTTAGTCAACACTACCACTACTACACTACTCTGAACTCCCTCCTTAGTCAACACTACCACTACTACACCACTCTCCTTCCTTAGTCAACACTACCACTACTACACTACTCTGAACTCCCTCCTTAGTCAACACCACCACTACTACACTACTCTCCTTCCTTAGGCAACACCACCACTACTACACTACTCTCCCTCCTTAGTCAACACTACCACTACTACACCACTCTCCTTCCTTAGTCAACACCACCACTACTACACCACTCTCCTTCCTTAGTCAACACTACCACTACTACACTACTCTGAACTCCCTCCTTAGTCAACACTACCACTACTACACTACTCTGAACTCCCTCCTTAGTCAACACCACCACTACTACACCACTCTCCTTCCTTAGTCAACACTACCACTACTACACTACTCTGAACTCCCTCCTTAGTCAACACCACCACTACTACACCACTCTCCTTCCTTAGTCAACACTACCACTACTACACTACTCTGAACTCCCTCCTTAGTCAACACTACCACTACTACACTACTCTGAACTCCCTCCTTAGTCAACACTACCACTACTACACTACTCTCCTTCCTTAGTCAACACCACCACTACTACATCACTCTCCTTCCTTAGTCAACACTACCACTACTACACTACTCTGAACTCCCTCCTCAGTCAACACTACCACTACTACACCACTCTCCTTCCTTAGTCAACACTACCACTACTACACCACTCTCCTTCCTTAGTCAACACCACCACTACTACACCACTCTCCTTCCTTAGTCAACACTACCACTACTACACCACTCTCCTTCCTTAGTCAACACTACCACTACTACACCACTCTCCTTCCTTAGTCAACACTACCACTACTACACCACTCTCCTTCCTTAGTCAACACTACCACTACTACACTACTCTGAACTCCCTCCTTAGTCAACACTACCACTACTACACTACTCTCCCTCCTCAGTCAACACTACCACTACTACACCACTCTCCTTCCTTAGTCAACACTACCACTACTACACCACTCTCCTTCCTTAGTCAACACTACCACTACTACACCACTCTCCTTCCTTAGTCAACACTACCACTACTACACTACTCTGAACTCCTTCCTTAGTCAACACTACTACTACTACACTACTTTCTTTCCTTAGTCAACACCACCACTACTACACCACTCTCCTTCCTTAGTCAACACTACCACTACTACACTACTCTGAACTCCCTCCTTAGTCAACACTACCACTACTACACTACTCTGAACTCCCTCCTTAGTCAACACCACCACTACTACACCACTCTCCTTCCTTAGTCAACACTACCACTACTACACTACTCTGAACTCCCTCCTTAGTCAACACCACCACTACTACACCACTCTCCTTCCTTAGTCAACACTACCACTACTACACTACTCTGAACTCCCTCCTTAGTCAACACTACCACTACTACACTACTCTGAACTCCCTCCTTAGTCAACACTACCACTACTACACTACTCTCCTTCCTTAGTCAACACCACCACTACTACATCACTCTCCTTCCTTAGTCAACACTACCACTACTACACTACTCTCCTTCCTTAGTCAACACTACCACTACTACACTACTCTCCCTCCTCAGTCAACACTACCACTACTACACCACTCTCCTTCCTTAGTCAACACTACCACTACTATACCACTCTCCTTCCTTAGTCAACACTACCACTACTACACTACTCTCCCTCCTCAGTCAACACTACCACTACTACACTACTCTCCCTCCTCAGTCAGCACTACCACTACTACACCACTCTCCTTCCTTAGTCAACACTACCACTACTACACCACTCTCCTTCCTTAGTCAACACTACCACTACTACACCACTCTCCTTCCTTAGTCAACACTACCACTACTACACTACTCTGAACTCCCTCCTTAGTCAACACTACCACTACTACACTACTCTGAACTCCCTCCTTAGTCAACACTACCACTACTACACCACTCTCCTTCCTTAGTCAACACTACCACTACTACACTACTCTGAACTCCCTCCTTAGTCAACACCACCACTACTACACTACTCTCCTTCCTTAGTCAACACTACCACTACTACACTACTCTCCTCCTTAGTCAACACTACCACTACTACACTACTCTCCTTCCTTAGTTCAACACTACCACTACTACACTACTCTCATTCCTTAGTTCAACACTACCACTACTACACTACTCTCCCTCCTCAGTCAACACTACCACTACTACACTACTCTCCCTCCTCAGTCAACACTACCACTACTACACCACTCTCCCTCCTCAGTCAACACTACCACTACTACACCACTCTCCTTCCTTAGTCAACACTACCACTACTATACCACTCTCCTTCCTTAGTCAACACTACCACTACTACACTACTCTCCCTCCTCAGTCAACACTACCACTACTACACTACTCTCCCTCCTCAGTCAACACTACCACTACTACACCACTCTCCTTCCTTAGTCAACACTACCACTACTACACCACTCTCCTTCCTTAGTCAACACTACCACTACTACACCACTCTCCTTCCTTAGTCAACACTACCACTACTACACTACTCTGAACTCCCTCCTTAGTCAACACTACCACTACTACACTACTCTGAACTCCCTCCTTAGTCAACACTACCACTACTACACCACTCTCCTTCCTTAGTCAACACTACCACTACTACACTACTCTGAACTCCCTCCTTAGTCAACACCACCACTACTACACCACTCTCCTTCCTTAGTCAACACTACCACTACTACACTACTCTGAACTCCCTCCTTAGTCAACACCACCACTACTACACCACTCTCCTTCCTTAGTCAACACTACCACTACTACACTACTCTGAACTCCTTCCTTAGTCAACACTACCACTACTACACTACTTTCATTCCTTAGTCAACACCACCACTACTACACCACTCTCCTTCCTTAGTCAACACTACCACTACTACACTACTCTGAACTCCCTCCTTAGTCAACACTACCACTACTACACTACTCTCCCTCCTCAGTCAACACTACCACTACTACACCACTCTCCTTCCTTAGTCAACACTACCACTACTACACCACTCTCCTTCCTTAGTCAACACTACCACTACTACACTACTCTGAACTCCCTCCTTAGTCAACACTACCACTACTACACTACTCTCCCTCCTCAGTCAACACTACCACTACTACACCACTCTCCTTCCTTAGTCAACACTACCACTACTACACCACTCTGCTTCCTTAGTCAACACTACCACTACTACACCACTCTCCTTCCTTAGTCAACACTACCACTACTACACTACTCTGAACTCCTTCCTTAGTCAACACTACCACTACTACACTACTTTCTTTCCTTAGTCAACACCACCACTACTACACCACTCTCCTTCCTTAGTCAACACTACCACTACTACACTACTCTGAACTCCCTCCTTCCTTAGTCAACACTACCACTACTACACTACTCTGAACTCCCTCCTTAGTCAACACTACCACTACTACACCACTCTCCTTCCTTAGTCAACACTACCACTACTACACTACTCTGAACTCCCTCCTTAGTCAACACTACCACTACTACACTACTCTCCTCCTTAGTCAACACTACCACTACTACACTACTCTGAACTCCCTCCTTAGTCAACACCACCACTACTACACCACTCTCCTTCCTTAGTCAACACTACCACTACTACACTACTCTGAACTCCTTCCTTAGTCAACACTACCACTACTACACTACTTTCATTCCTTAGTCAACACCACCACTACTACACCACTTCCTTCCTTAGTCAACACTACCACTACTACACTACTCTGAACTCCCTCCTTAGTCAACACTACCACTACTACACTACTCTCCTTCCTTAGTCAACACTACCACTACTACACCACTCTCCTTCCTTAGTCAACACTACCACTACTACACCACTCTCCCCTTCCTTAGTCAACACTACCACTACTACACTACTCTGAACTCCCTCCTTAGTCAACACTACCACTACTACACTACTCTCCCTCCTTAGTCAACACTACCACTACTACACCACTCTCCTTCCTTAGTCAACTCCACTACTACACCACTCTCCTTCCTTAGTCAACACCACCACTACTACACCACTCTCCTTCCTTAGTCAACACTACCACTACTACACTACTCTGAACTCCTTCCTTAGTCAACACTACCACTACTACACTACTTTCCTTTCCTTAGTCAACACCACCACTACTACACCACTCTCCTTCCTTAGTCAACACTACCACTACTACACTACATCTGAACTCCCTCCTTAGTCAACACTACCACTACTACACTACTCTGAACTCCCTCCTTAGTCAACACTACCACTACTACACCACTCTCCTTCCTTAGTCAACACTACCACTACTACACTACTCTGAACTCCCTCCTTAGTCAACACTACCACTACTACACTACTCTCCTTCCTCAGTCAACACTACCACTACTACACCACTCTCCTTCCTTAGTCAACACTACCACTACTACACCACTCTCCTTCCTTAGTCAACACTACCACTACTACACCACTCTCCTTCCTTAGTCAACACTACCACTACTACACTACTCTGAACTCCTTCCTTAGTCAACACTACTACTACTACACTACTTTCTTTCCTTAGTCAACACCACCACTACTACACCACTCTCCTTCCTTAGTCAACACTACCACTACTACACTACTCTCCCTCCTTAGTCAACACTACCACTACTACACTACTCTGAACTCCCTCCTCAGTCAACACCACCACTACTACACCACTCTCCTTCCTTAGTCAACACTACCACTACTACACTACTCTGAACTCCCTCCTTAGTCAACACCACCACTACTACACCACTCTCCTTCCTTAGTCAACACTACCACTACTACACTACTCTGAACTCCCTCCTTAGTCAACACTACCACTACTACACTACTCTGAACTCCCTCCTTAGTCAACACTACCACTACTACACTACTCTCCTTCCTTAGTCAACACCACCACTACTACATCACTCTCCTTCCTTAGTCAACACTACCACTACTACACTACTCTGAACTCCCTCCTCAGTCAACACTACCACTACTACACCACTCTCCTTCCTTAGTCAACACTACCACTACTACACCACTCTCCTTCCTTAGTCAACACCACCACTACTACACCACTCTCCTTCCTTAGTCAACACTACCACTACTACACCACTCTCCTTCCTTAGTCAACACTACCACTACTATACCACTCTCCTTCCTTAGTCAACACTACCACTACTACACCACTCTCCTTCCTTAGTCAACACTACCACTACTACACTACTCTCCCTCCTCAGTCAACACTACCACTACTACACACTCTCCTTCCTTAGTCAACACTACCACTACTATACCACTCTCCTTCCTTAGTCAACACTACCACTACTACACTACTCTCCTCCTCAGTCAACACTACCACTACTACACTACTCTCCCTCCTCAGTCAACACTACCACTACTACACCACTCTCCTTCCTTAGTCAACACTACCACTACTACACCACTCTCCTTCCTTAGTCAACACTACCACTACTACACCACTCTCCTTCCTTAGTCAACACTACCACTACTACACTACTCTGAACTCCCTCCTTAGTCAACACTACCACTACTACACTACTCTGAACTCCCTCCTTAGTCAACACTACCACTACTACACCACTCTCCTTCCTTAGTCAACACTACCACTACTACACTACTCTGAACTCCCTCCTTAGTCAACACCACCACTACTACACTACTCTCCTTCCTTAGGCAACACCACCACTACTACACTACTCTCCTCCTTAGTCAACACTACCACTACTACACTACTCTCCTTCCTTAGTTCAACACTACCACTACTACACTACTCTCATTCCTTAGTTCAACACTACCACTACTACACTACTCTCCTTCCTTAGTCAACACTACCACTACTACACTACTCTCCTCCTTAGTCAACACTACCAATACTACACTACTCTGAACTCCCTCCTTAGTCAACACTACCACTACTACACTACTCTGAACTCCCTCCTTAGTCAACACTACCACTACTACACTACTCTGAACTCCCTCCTTAGTCAACACCACCACTACAACACTACTCTCCTTCCTTAGGCAACACCACCACTACTACACTACTCTCCCTCCTTAGTCAACACTACCACTACTACACTACTCTCCTTCCTTAGTTCAACACTACCACTACTACACTACTCTCATTCCTTAGTTCAACACTACCACTACTACACTACTCTCCTTCCTTAGTCAACACTACCACTACTACACTACTCTCCCTCCTTAGTCAACACTACCAATACTACACTACTCTCCTTCCTTAGTCAACTCTACCACTACTACACTACTCTACTATTCCTTCTTAGTTAATACTACCACTACTACACTACTCTCTCATCTTAGTCAACACTACCACTACTACTCTACTATTCCTTCTTGGTTAATACTACCACTACTACACTACTCTACTATTCCTTCTTGGTTAATACTACCACTACTACACTACTCTCTCATCTTTGTCAACACTAGTACACTACTCTCATCTTAGTCAACACTACTGCAACTACTCTACTATTCCTTCTTAGTCAACACTACAACTATTACACTACTCTCCCTCATTTGTCAACACTACCAAGAGAGTAGTGTGGTAATGGTAGTGTTGACTAAGGGACATTAGTGTAGTATATTTCTGCAGCAACAGGAAGTTCAGCAACAGGACATGTTCATTGTTGTGTGGATTATAATTAATTAGCATTTTTATTGGGTTTCATACATGTCTAGTTTGGGCAAATCAAGTCTGACATTTTCAAGTGGAAATGACAAACTTTAAGGTCCTTTATAAACCTTAAACAACTGCGTGATGAAATTCAGGTCCTACATTATGTAGTAGTTCCCTGACACCCAGTCTCAGCCCCCCAGCCCCCCAGACAGATCCAGTCTCAGACCCCCAGACCCACAGACAGACCCACAGACAGCCACCCAGTCCCACAGACAGACACAGCAGCATTCGAACCACAGATACAGCACAGATATTGAATTTCACATGATAGTGCATCAAATGCTCTCATTGTTCAGCCAAGCCCCATGTGCCCATCGACTGGATGTATTAAATTGGGCTTTGGGGGAATTGCATGCATTGTTTGCATCTTTTGGGGAGGTTAAGAGAGAAGGATGAGAAAAATTAATATTTCCATCCCCGGCCTGCTTCATTCAGTTTTACCAGCTCCTGTCTCCATAAAATTATAACTCTGTTTGTGGGGCTTCCTGGTTGCTGAGGTGTTGGAGGAACAACTGGGAAATAAATGACTGAGAGAAGGTATGAAAAGTGGGATGAAGCGGAAGAATGTTTTGTGTGTGAAAAAGCGTTGTTGGATAGAGTCCCGCATCCTTTCTTTCTTCCCTCTAATCTCTGATGCCGTTTTCAGAGTTTCTCTTTGCCAAAAGGATAAAAGCCACCTTGGAGGCATCGCCTGCTAGCAGCCTGCGCATTTGTGTGCACGTGTATTTACGTGCGTGTGTGTACGTGTGTATTTTACTAATATTCAGCAATAACATTATAATGATTAGGTTGTAAATGGCAGTAGTAACACACCGTTGGAAGTGTCCTCCAGGCCGTAGCCCTCGTGCAAGAGATGCTTTACACTGTAAAGTTTACAGCCACCATTTCACAAACCCACCATCTGTGCATCCTTAACCCTCGGCTTTTAAGAGGGAAGGGGGCCATCTCAGTCTCCATCTGTACTTCCTGTGTGTAGCTATCAGGCATGACCCAGGCATTGACTCCTCTCCTCTCCTAGTGAGTGGTTCTGACTGGGACTTACAGGACTCTGCATCAAGAGATGATGTTACCAGGCATCATTGGCTCAGTGCCAGTATATGGGTGAGGCCGTACTTTGAGTGCCAGCCACCCTGGGCCGAACCTGTTTGATACCCACGCTGGGTAGCAGTGGTGTAAAGTATTTAAGTAAAAATACTTTAAAGTACTTCTTCAAATGAAATTGTATTGGTCACATACATGTGTTTAGCAGATGTTATTGCGGGTGTAGCAAGATGCTTGGGCTTCTTGTCATGTTTGTCATTTATTATCTTGTCTTGTCCCTGTGCTTCCCATTCTATTCGTTTCCCTCTGCTGGTCTTATTTGGTTCTTTCCCTCCTTCTAGCCCTCTCTCTCCCCCTCCCTCTCTCACTCTCTCGCTCTCTCTTCTCTCTATCGTTCCGTTCCTGCTCCCAGCTGTTCCTATTCCCCTAATCATCATTTAGTCTTCCCACACCTGTTCCCGATCCTTTCCCCTGATTAGAGTCCCTATTTATTCCTTTGTGTTCCGTTCCTGTGCCGTCGGTTCCTTGTTTTGTATTCCATGCTGTGATTGCGTTTCGCCCTGTCCTGTCGTGTTTTTGCCGTGATTGTGTATCACCCTGTCCTGTCGTGTTTTGTGCCTTCTTCAGACGCTGCGTGTGAGCAGGTGTCTCAGTCGACTACGGCCTGCGCCTACCCGATGCAGTCTGTGGCCGCTTCTCCAGTTGTTTTCCCTCTACAAATCTAGAGGATTTCAGTTATTCCGTTTTGAACATTAATAAACTCTGTTTCTGTTAAGTCGCGTTTGGGTCCTCTTTCACCTGCACACAGAAGGAACCGACCAAGGAATGGACCCAGCGACTTCAGACGCTGTTTACACTGCCGTCAAGATCCAAGGAGCCATGCTCGGCAGACACGAGCAGGAATTGTCTGCTGCTCGCCATGCCGTGGAGAACCTGGCCGCTCAGGTTTCCGACCTCTTGGACAGTTCCAGAGTCTACGTCTCGTGCCACCTGTTACTTCCTGGCCTGCCGAGCCTCCAGAACCTAGGGTTAATAACCCACCTTGCTACTCCGGGCAGCCCACTGAGTGCCGCTCCTTTCTCACGCAGTGTGAGATTGTGTTCTCTCTCCAACCCAACACATACTCTAGAGAGAGCTCGAGTTGCTTACGTCATTTCACTCCTTACTGGCCGGGCTCGAGAATGGGGCACAGCTATCTGGGAGGCAAGGGCTGATTGCTCTAACAAATTCCAGAACTTTAAAGAGGAGATGATTCGGGTTTTTGACCGTTCAGTTTTTGGTGGTGGGGAGGCTTCTAGGGCCCTGGCTTCCTTATGCCAAGGTGAACGGTCCATAACGGATTATTCCATTGAGTTTCGCACTCTTGCTGCCTCTAGTGAGTGGAACAGCCGGCGCTGCTCGCTCGTTTTCTGGAGGGACTCACGCAGTGGTTAAGGATGAGATTCTCTCCCGGGAGGTTCCTTCAGATGTGGACTCTTTGATTGCTCTCGCCATCCGCATAGAACGACGGGTAGATCTTCGTCACCGGGCTCGTGGAAGAGAGCTCGCATCAACGGTGTTTCCCTGCTCCGCATCGCAACCATCTCCCTCCTCTGGCTTTGAGACTGAGCCCATGCAGCTGGGAGGGATTCGCATCTCGACTAAGGAGAGGGAACGGAGGATCACCAACCGCCTGTGCCTCTATTGCGGAGTTGCTGGACATTTTGTTAATTCATGTCCAGTAAGAGGCCAGAGCCCATCAGTAAGCGGAGGGCTACTGGTGAGCGCTACTACTCAGGTCCCTTCATCTAGATCTTGTACTACTATGTCGGTCCATCTACGCTGGACCGGTTCGGGTGCTACATGCAGTGCCTTGATTGACTCTGGGGCTGAGGGTTGTTTCATGGACGAAGCATGGGTTCGGAAACATAACATTCCTTTCAGACCGTTAGACAAGCCTACGCCCATGTTTGCCTTAGATGGTAGTCATCTTCCCAGTATCAAATTTGAGACACTACCTTTAACTCTCACAGTATCTGGTAACCACAGTGAGACTATTTCTTTTTTGATTTTCCGTTCACCGTTTACACCTGTTGTTTTGGGTCATCCCTGGCTAGTATGTCATAATCCTTCTATTAATTGGTCTAGTAATTCTATCCTATCCTGGAACGTTTCTTGTCATGTGAAGTGTTTAATGTCTGCCATCCCTCCCGTTTCTTCTCTCCCTACTTCTCAGGAGGAACCTGGCGATTTGACAGGAGTGCAGGAATATCATGATCTGCGCACGGTCTTCAGTCGGTCCCGAGCCAACTCCCTTCCTCCTCACCGGTCGTATGATTGTAGTATTGATCTCCTTCCAGGGACCACGCCTCCTCGAGGTAGACTATACTCTCTGTCGGCTCCCGAACGTAAGGCTCTCGAGGATTATTTGTCTGTGTCTCTTGACGCCGGTACCATAGTGCCTTCTTCTTCTCCGGCCGGGCGGGGTTCTTTTTGTTAAGAAGAAGGACGGTACTCTGCGCCCCTGCGTGGATGAGGCTGAATGACATAACGGTTAAGAATCGTTATCCGCTCCCCTTATGTCATCAGCCTTCGAGATTCTGCAGGGAGCCAGGTGCTTTACTAAGTTGGACCTTCGTAACGCTTACCATCTCGTGCGCATCAGAAGGGGGATTATGGAAAACTGCGTTTAACACTCCGTTAGGGCATTTTGAGTACCGGGTTCTGCCGTTCGGTCTGCCAATGCGCCAGCTGTTTTTCAGGCATTAGTTAATGATGTTCTGAGAGACATGCTGAACATTTTTGTTTTTGTCTATCTTGAATATCCTGATTTTTTCTCCGTCACTCGAGATTCATGTTCAGCACGTTCGACGTGTTCTACAGCGCCTTTTAGAGAATTGTCTCTACGTAAAGGCTGAGAAGTGCTCTTTTCATGTCTCCTCCGTTACTTTTCTCGGTTCCGTTATTTCCGCTGAAGGCATTCAGATGGATTCCGCTAAGGTCCAAGCTGTCAGTGATTGGCCCGTTCCAAGGTCACGTGTCGAGTTGCAGCGCTTTTTAGGTTTCGCTAATTTCTATCGGCGTTTCATTCGTAATTTCGGTCAAGTTGCTGCCCCTCTCACAGCTCTTACTTCTGTCAAGACGTGTTTTAAGTGGTCCGGTTCCGCCCAGGGAGCTTTTGATCTTCTAAAAGAACGTTTTACGTCCGCTCCTATCCTCGTTACTCCTGACGTCACTAGACAATTCATTGTCGAGGTTGACGCTTCAGAGGTAGGCGTGGGAGCCATTCTATCCCAGCGCTTCCAGTCTGACGATAAGGTTCATCCGTGCGCTTATTTTTCTCATCGCCTGTTATCTGAGCGCAACTATGATGTGGGTAACCGTGAACTGCTCGCCATCCGCTTAGGCGAATGGCGACAGTGGTTGGAGGGGGCGACCGTTCCTTTTGTCGTTTGGACAGACCATAAGAACCTTGAGTACATCCGTTCTGCCAAACGACTTAATGCCCGTCAAGCTCGTTGGGCGTTGTTTTTCGCTCGTTTCGAGTTTGTGATTTCTTACCGTCCGGGTAGCAAGAACACCAAGCCTGATGCCTTATCCCGTCTGTTTAGTTCTTCTGTGGCTTCTACTGATCCCGAGGGGATTCTTCCTTATGGGCGTGTTGTCGGGTTGACAGTCTGGGGAATTGAAAGACAGGTTAAGCAAGCACTCACGCACACTGCGTAAAGTTCCTAGTAACCTCCTTTTCGTTCCTGTTTCCATCTGGCTGTTCTTCAGTGGGCTCACTCTGCCAAGTTAGCTGGTCATCCCGGTGTTCGAGGCACTCTTGCGTCTATTCGCCAGCGCTTTTGGTGGCCGACTCAGGGGACACGCGCCGTTTCGTGGCTGCGTGTTCAGACTGCTCAGAAGATCTGGTAATTTTTTTTTCTGCTTCTGCTCCTGGTCTTGCTGGGTCTCAGTCTGTTCCCTGCCATCGCATCTCTCCTGTTCTTGTCCCTGCCCTTGCTGTGTCTCAGTCTGTCCCTAGTTCTCATTTTTTTTAGAGTAGTACCCTAGTTTCCCTTTTTATCGTTTTTCGTTACGGTCCTGAGGAGAGGAGTTGGGTTCTTTCTCGGGACGTGCTGGACCGTTTGATCTATGATTTCCTCCGTTGCCGCCAGTGTTCCTCCTCGAGAGCGCCAGGAGGCGCTCAAGTGGGGGGTACTGTCATGTTTGTCATTTATTATCTTGTCTTGTCCCTGTGCTTCCCATTCTATTGGTTTCCCTCTGCTGGTCTTATTTGGTTCTTTCCCTCCTTCTAGCCCTCTCTCTCCCCCTCCCTCTCTCACTCTCTCGCTCTCTCTTCTCTCTATCGTTCCGTTCCTGCTCCCAGCTGTTCCTATTCCCCTAATCATCATTTAGTCTTCCCACACCTGTTCCCGATCCTTTCCCCTGATTAGAGTCCCTATTTATTCCTTTGTGTTCCGTTCCTGTGCCGTCGGTTCCTTGTTTTGTATTCCATGCTGTGATTGCGTTTCGCCCTGTCCTGTCGTGTTTTTTGCCGTGATTGTGTATCACCCTGTCCTGTCGTGTTTTGTGCCTTCTTCAGATGCGTGTGAGCAGGTGTCTCAGTCGACTACGGCCTCACCCGACGACCTGCAGTCTGTGGCCGCTTCTCCAGTTGTTTTCCCTCTACAAATCTAGAGGATTTCAGTTATTCCGTTTTGAACATTAATAAACTCTGTTTCTGTTAAGTCGCGTTTGGGTCCTCTTTCACCTGCATGACACTTCTAGCTCCAACAGCGCAGTAGTATTTAACAAGTAATATCTAACCATTTCACGACAATACACACAAATCTAAAGTAAAGGAATGGAATTAAGAATATATAAATATTTGGACGAGCAATGTCAGAGCAGCATTGACTAAGATACAGTAGAGTAGAATACAGTATATACAGTTGAAGTCGGAAGTTTACATACACTTAGGTTGGAGTCATTAAAACTCGTTTTTCAACCACTCCACGAATTTCTTGCTAACAAACTATAGTTTTGGCAAGTTGGTTAGGACATCTACTTTGCGCATGACACAAGTAATTTTTTCAACCATTGTTAACAGACAGATTATTTCACTTATAATTCACTGTATCACAATTCCAATGGGTTAGAAGTTTACATACACTAAGTTGACTGTGCCTTTTTAAACAGCTTGGACAATTCCAGAAAATGATGTCATGGCTTTTGAAGCTTCTGATAGGCTAATTGACATCATTTGAGTCCTTGGGAGCAATTTCCAAACACCTGTAGGTACCACGTTCATCTGTACAAACAATAGTACGCAAGTATAAACACCATGGGACCACGCAGCCATCATACCATAGATGAATGTTCTTTGGTGAGAAAAGTGCAAATCAATCCCAGAACAACAGCAAAGGACCTTGTGAAGATGCTGGAGGAAACAGGTACAAAAGTATCTATATCCACAGTAAAATTAATCCTATATCGACATAACCTGAAAGGCCGCTCAGCAAGGAAGAAGCCACTGTTTCAAAACCGCCTTGAAAAGCCAGACTACGGTTTGCAACTGCACATGGGGACAAAGATTGTACTTTTTGGAGAAATGTCCTCTGGTCTGATGAAACAAAAATAGAACTGTTTGTCCATAATGACTTTCATTATGTTTGGAGGAAAAAGGGGGAGGCCTGCAAGCCGAAGAACACCATCCCAACCGTGAAGCACAGGGGTGGCAGCATCATGTTGTGGGGGTGTTTTGCTGCAGGAGGGCCTGGTGCACTTCACAAAATAGATGGCTTCATGAGGATGGAAAATGATATGGATATATTGAAGCAACATCTCAAGACATCAGTCAGGAGGTTAAAGCCTGGTCGCAAATGGGTCTTCCAAATGGACATTGACCCCAAGCATACTTCCAAAGTCGTGGCAAAATGGCTTAAGGACAACAAAGTCAAGAGTGGAATGGCCATCACAAAGCCCTGACCTCAATCCTATAGAAAATTTGTGGGCCGAATTGAAAAAGTGTGTGCAAGCAAGGAGGTCTACAAACCTGACTCAGTTACACCAGCTCTGTCAGGAGGAATGGGCTAAAATTCACCTAACTAATTGTGGGAAGCTTGTGGAAGGCTGGCCGAAATGTTTGACCCAAGTTAAATAATTTAAAGGCAATGCTATCAAATACTAATTGAGTGTATGTAAACTTCTGACCCACTGGGAATGTGATGAAAGAAATAAAAGCTGAAATAAAGAATTTTCTTCTATTATTCTGACATTTCACATTCTTAAAATAAAGTGGTGATCTTCACTGACCTAAAACAGGGAATTCCTATTAGGATGAAATGTCAGGAATTGTGAGAGAACATCCCTGGTCATCCCTACTTCCTCTGATCTGGCAGACTCACTAAACACAAATGCTTTGTTTGTAAATGATGTCTGAGTGTTGGAGTGTGCCCCTGGGTATGTGTACATTTTAAAAACAAGAAACTGATGCTGTTTGCTTAGTATAAGGAATGTTTTATTATTCCTACTTTTACATTTAAATATCCTAGCCCTCACAGAGCTCGGACATGTGGAGAGGCTAAGAGAGGAGGAGATGATAGATAGCGGTGAAGGAAAACTCTGAATAGGCTTTTTGTATTCCTCTTCAGAGTGGACAGACTGGAGTTCTGGCCCAAAAACTGCAGCCCAGGTTTGATTGACTGCCTGGATGTGTGTCAGTCTGTTTAGACCTGACACTCACACCCCTTTCACACTCTCTTCAAATCGCTTCATACAAAACCAAGACCAAGCCTTATCCCCCCCTCCTTTGTCCGGTAGTACTCACTGAGCTTCGCTGCTTTACTGTGCTGTGACGGTAGAGTATAGGTGTTTAACTGGAGTGTGGGGCGCACAATAAAGCTGGAAAGTGTTTAAAGGCCTGGTCAAGGCAGACTGAACCGTGCAGCTGTTGGACACACGTAGAGGAGTGGATCGATCCTGGCCTGGGATAAACCCTCCCTCAGGTACCACCCAGACAGGAAAACTTAGAGAGAAAACACAGTCTACTGTATCAGTGCTCTTTCTTAGATGCACAAATGAGGTAATTATACTCCTTTCTTTCAACGGATCTGAACTGGATGTGAGACTAGTGGTGAAGGCTGTATGTTAACTGTCCATTCTTACACCGTCCTCATAGATGTCAACATTTAACTGCTTTGGTTTCACTGATTGACCAAACTCAGCCTTGGGTATGCAAGGACCTCACTCTCCTCTCTGCTGGTGTCTCTGTGCTGTCTGCACCAATAGCTAACAGCCCCCCTAGACCTGTAGACCTGCTACATGTTCCCAGGCAATACTGCTGACCCCTCTCCATAATCCCCATGCTGACCGCATGTAGCCCCCCTTCCAGTACAGATGTACCCTGGCTCATTCCCATCACGCCGCCCCTCTCTTCTCTCCAGCCCCCTGCCTGCCCCCGGAGGCCCCCTGCGCTAGCCACTGCGGCGCTAGCCCATTAGCATGTATGATAAGTGCCTAGCATGTCGGCGGGCCAATTTAAAGGCTGGCTCTGCCATGCCAGGGCTCAGGCCTGCAATATCATTGGGAGATAATCTACCGCTGTGAGGGAGAAAGTGGCAGCTCGGGGCGTGCATAAAATCACTCTTATTTTCTCCTTCTCCCTCTCTTCTCTTTCTTCCTTTTGGCTGTTAACACCACTACTTCTTCTGATGACACTGAGAACATGGCAGAAACACCCAAGGGAGGGAGGGAAGTGTTTGTGTGTGTCAGAGGAGGGGCAAGGCAGAGGGGACATGACATGATTCTATGAGTGTTTCCATAGTTGATATATCCCTCAGCCCATTTAATCCCATTAGGAGACATTTTAAGTTGATTCGTCCTGTCTCTCTCTCTGTGTATTTACTCAGCTCTCTCTGTCCAGGAGGAGTTAGTGCGTGGCTCTCTCTCTCTCTCTCTCTGTCTCTCTCTCTGTCTCTCTCTCTGTCTCTGTCTCTCTCTCTCTGGCTGTCTGGCTGTCTCTCTCTCTCTCTCTCTCTCTCTCTCTCTCTCTCTCTCTCTCTCTCTCTCTCTCTCTCTCTCTCTCTCTCTCTCTCTCTCTCTCTCTCTGTCTGTCTCTGTCTCTCTGTTTCTCTCTCTCTCTCTCTCTCTCTCTCTCTCTCTCTCTCTCTCTCTGTCTGTCTCTGTCTCTCTGTTTCTCTCTCTCTCTCTCTCTCTGTCTCTCTATCTTTCTCTCCCCCTGTCTGTCTCTCTTTCTCTCTCTGTGTCTCTCTCTTTCTCTCTCCCCCTGTCTGTCTCTCTCTGCGTCTCTCTCTTTCTCTCTCTTCCCCTGTCTGTCTCTCTCTCTGTCTCCCTGTCTCTTTCTCTCTCAATTCAATGGCTTTATTGGCATGGGAAACATATGTTGATATTGCCAAAGCAAGTGAAATAGATTTTTTAAAATCAATAAAATATTTACTGTAAACATTACACTTCCAAACGTTCCAAAAGAATAAAGACATGATGTTTTTATACAGTGTTGTAACAGTGTTGTAATGACGTTCAAATAGTTCAAGTACAAAAGGGAAAATAAATAAAGATAAATCTAGGTTGTATTTACAATGGTGTTTGTTCTTCAATGGTTGCCCTTGTGGCAACAGGTCACAAATCTTGTTGCTGTGATGGCACGTTGTGGTATTTCACCCAATAGATATGGGAGTTTATCAAAATTGGATTTGTTTTCAAATTATTTGTGGGTCTGTGTAATCTGAGGGAAATATGTGTCTCTAATATGGTTATACATTTGGCATGAGGTTAGAAAGTGCAGCTCAGTTTCCACTTCATTTTGTGGGCAGTGTGTACATAGCCTGTCTTCTCTTGAGAGCCAGGTCTGCCTTTGGCGGCCTTTCTCAATAGCAAGGCTATGCTCACTGAATCTGTACATAGTCAAAGCTTTCCTTAATTTTGAGTCAGTCACAGTGGTCAGGTATTCTGCCACTGTGTACTCTCTGTTTAGGGCCAAATAGCATTCTAGTTTTCTCAGTTTTCTGGTAAATTCTTTCCAATGTGTCAAGTAATTATCTTTTTGTTTTCTCATGATTTGGTTAGGTCTAGTTATGTTTCTGGCCTGGGGCTCTGTGGGGTCTGTTTGTGTTTGTGAACAGAGCCCCAGGACCAGCTTGCTTAGGGGTCTCTTCTCCAGGTTTACTTCTCTGTAGGTGATGGCTTTGTTATGGAAGGTTTGGGAATTGCTTCCTTTTAGGTGGTTGTAGAATTTAACGGCTATTTCTGGATTTGGATAATTAGCGGGTATCGGCCTTATTCTGCACTGCATGCATTATTTGAGAGCTGAGTAAATGATGTTTTTGCAGTGTCTCAATTTGGTGTTTGTCCGATTTTGTGAATTCTTGGTTGGTGAGCGGACCCCAGTCCTCACAACCATAAAGGGAAACGGGTTCTATAACTGATTCAAGTATTTTTAGCCAGATACTAATTGGTATGTCGATTTTATGTTCCTTTTGATGGCATAGAACGCCCTTCTTGCCATGTCTCTCAGATCGTTTACAGCAGGGGTGTCAAACTCAAATACCCAGTGGGCCAAAATGTAAAACCTGAACAAAGTCACGGGCCAACATTGAACAAATTAACCTTTTAATATGGACCCAAACAAGTTTTGCTTTAACATTGAATATGGAACAAGCATCGCTTATTACCATACAATATATAATTTAATAGTGGAGACATGCAAAATCGAATTTCAAATGAAAAAACACATCAATGGCATTCATTTATTAAATAAATAAAATTTAAATAAAAATTGTATGCCTCTTTTCTATTTGCAGCCTTCTGATTTAAATACCAAAGTAAACTTTTTCCACTGGCTAATAATTTTACAAATAAAATGATAATAAATCAATCAACCATTCAAGCCCATGCCTTGTAGCAAGAAAAAGTGCATAAAGAAAACGTTAATTATTGCACACTGGTCTAATCTGATGTGCCCAAGCCAGATACCTGGCATCTCTTCTTGGATGCTAGTTCATCAATGTCTGGGCTCAAGCTCTGAGCTGAAGAAATCCTCAGTATCGAGCGAAGATGTTCATCAGTCAGACGTCTCCTGTGAGTTGTTTTGGTCATCTTCATCGAGGAGAAAAGTTGCTCGCATAGATAAGTGCTGCCGAACATGGAGAGCATCTGAGCAGCTTGGGTGCGGAGCTGAGGCATTGTGTCAGGGATGAACCGTGGAAACTGTGCGGCGCCCACAGCATCATACTTTGACTTCAGTGTGTCGTTGCACTGGAGTTCAATCAGCTCCATTTGGATGTTGGTTGGTGCATTTTCCACATCAACTGCGAAGGGATTACTAAGCAGTTCAAACTTGCATTTCTGGGCATCGAAGTCGGCAAATCGCCGGCTAAACTCAGCGGCGAGAACACTATTGAGATATGTGCAGAAGATCTAGGTCCTGCTGTAGGCATCCTTGGTTGAGGACAGAAGCACGAGATCATCAGCAAACAGTAGACATTTTACAGATTTTGGTAGGGTGAGGCCAGGTACTGCAGACTGTTCTAGTGCCCTCACCAATTCGTTGATATACATGTTGAAGAGAGTGGGGCTTAAGCTGCATCCCTGTCTCACCCCCAGCCATGTGGAAATAAATGTGTGTTTTTTTGCCAATTTTAACTGCACACCTTTTGTTTGTGTACATGGATTTTATAATGTTGTATGTTTTTCCCCCAACACTACTTTCCATCAATTTGCATAGCAGAACCTCATGCCAAATTGAGTTGAAAGCAATTTGGAAATCAACAAAACATGAGAAGACTTTGCATTTGTTTTGGTTTGTTTGTTTGTCAATTAAGGTGTGCAGGGTGAATACGTGGTCTGTTGTACGGTAATTTGATAAAAAGCCTATTTGACATTTGCTCAATACATTGTTTTCGCTGAGGAAATGTATGAATCTGCTGTTAATGATAATGCAGAGGATTTTCCCAAGGTTTCTGTTGACGCGTATCTCATGGTAGTTATTGAGGTCAAATTTGTCTACACTTTTGTGGATTGGGGTGATCAGTCCTTGATTCCAAATATTGGGGAAGATGCCAGAGCTGTGGATGATGTTAAAGAGTTTAAGTATAAGCCTCCCTCTCCCTCTCTGCATCTCTCTCTCTGCATCTCTCTCTCTCTCTCTCTCTCTCTCTCTCTCTCTCTCTCTCTCTCTCTCTCTCTCTCTCTCTCTCTCTCTCTCTCTCTCTCTCTCTCTCTCTCTCTCTCTGCATCTCTCTCTCTCTCTCTCTCTCTCTCTCTCTCTCTCTCTCTCTCTCTCTCTCTCTCTCTCTCTCTCTCTCTCTCTCCGCCTGCCTGCCTTTGTGTTTACACACAGCAGCACTGCAGTATTTTAGAGGAGGTTAAGCTAACAGAGGTGAATTGTGATATTTTAAAAGATTACAGTAGTTCAGCCAATTGTACTGGAGCATGCCATTTCCAAAGTGCTCTTTCAGACCAGACATGTCACATTGAAGAGAGGAGGAAATCCAGTTCTTAGAAAGGGGGAATGAAAGTTGGGTGGGGGAGGGGGGGGGTGAAGAGAGCAAGAGATACATAAAGTAGAATTCCTGTACATAGCTGACACAAGGGCAGAACACCAGTGAAAATGGTATGGTAAACTTAACAGGGTTTTATGACCTACTCTCTGTAGTTGATGTAACGCATAAAGGAAAAAAAGCAGTGAAGTGGAGGGCAGATGCAGTGGAGATGGCTCCCTCTGCTCGCTTCACCCTGCCAGACCCCTCTGTAATCTATAGCCAAGACACGCACACACTGCCTGAAGAAGAGCCCAACAACACACACACACTACCTGAAGAAGAGCCCAACAACACACACACACTGCCTGAAGAAGAGCCTAACAACACACACACAAGTGCAACATTTTTATTTGCTCTAAAGCACTTTCCTCTCGCAAACGCCACAGTGAAAATAGATGTTCTGTTTTGGAAGCATAAATAGCCTATGTTTTTTTCACTGCAGATATAGATTTGTGTGTCAGGCAAAATAGCTTTAAGTGTATTAATAATGTACAGGGGCTCCCCATTCCTCCCATGTAATCTAATTCAACTTGAATTATGACTCAGTGTTAAGTTCAGGGTTCTGCCGTCAGGCAACGGAGCAGATTTCTCTTTGCTTCTCTCTCTCTCTCTTTATTTCTCTCACTCTCTCTCTTAATCTCTCTTTCTTTCCCTTACTCTCTCTCTTACTCTCTCTCACTCTCTTTCTCTCTCTCTCTTTCTCTCACTCTCTTACTCTCTCTCGCTCTCTTTCTCTCACTCTCCATCTTTCTCTCACTCTCTCTCTTACTCTCTCCCTCTCTTTCTCTCACTCTCTCTCTTACTCTCTCCCTCTCTTTCTCTCTCTCTCTCTTACTCTTTCTCTCTCTTTTCCAATGGTGGGGGTTGTGAGTAGATGTAATGGCAGTGCTGTGCTGTTAGGTATCGGGAGACAGAGAAAGGCCTGAGATCTCTGTGGTAAAACAGGCATTTCACTGCTTACATGTCCGTCCGTCTGTCCGTGGGGGTCATGGTTGGGGGATGTGAGTAGACGTAATGGCAGTGCTGTGCTGTTAGGTATCGGGATACAGAGACAGAGAAAGGCCTGAGATCTCTGTGGTAAAACAGGCATTTCACTGCTTACATGTACACAAATGTACAAATGTACACAAATTGAGTGGTTACTGTACATGTCTTTTTATAGCCCTGCTCAGATAATGATAGTCAAAACAGGCCATCTGATGTGACCACTGTTGTCATGTTTGCCTCTGTTATGTTGATGTTCTGGTTTTGGGTTTAAGTGCCTTTCGTTCTCTTGCCTGGAGTGACTGTACTGTTGTATTGAGGGATGAGTCACTCTGCCAGCCAGGCACTGCACTCTGCAGCACTGCAGTTCTGGGGAGGAAGACGGGAAGAAGAGATGTGAGAATTAATCAGTTCTGTGAATGAGGCAACTTCTCTCTCCTCTCCTTTTGTCTGTCTGTCCGTCCGTCAGTCAGTCCGTCAGTCAGTCCGTCCGTCAGTCCGCCCGTCAGTCCGCCCGTCCGTCAGTCAGTCCGTCAGTCAGTCCGTCCGTCCGTCCGTAATGGCAGTGCTGTGCTGTTAGGTATCGGGAGACAGAGAAAGGCTGTGGTAAAACAGGCATTTCACTGCTTACATGTCCGTCCGTCCGCTTACATGTCCGTCAGTCAGTCAGTCAGTTAGTTATCGGGCCTGTCAGAGGAAGTGCCTGCTCTTCAATGTGTTTGAGGAAACAAAATGTATCTCTAAAGAAGGTTGGTTCCAGGCGTTATGGCAGTCAGGGAAAGTGACAGTGTTCCTTGTGAACTGGATCGTTCTAAAAGAGAGAAAGTGCTGATGTCCCAGCTCTGTCACTTTTAGAAATGTATACTTTTTCATAGTTTAATATGAAGGAGGCTTTGATCCTGACTAATATGAGCTGGAATATTGTCAACATATGGAAATCTACGTGGGCAAGTGGCACTTACTAACAGAAAAATGATTGCTCTTCTATAATTAGTTCCTTGTAGAATAATTGTTCTTTAGTAGGGGTTGTTTGTAACTTTTTGTAACTGCAGTCACATTGTCACAATAGGGAGGTTGTTGGTGTTAAAAGGGCTGGTTAACATTAAAAAAAGCATCCCAACTTTCATGCACTAAAGCTCACGATGAGGGAGGGGGAGAGGTGGGGAGGAGGGAGAGGAGTGGAGGGGAGGAGGGTGGTCCCCCCCCCCCCCGCAGGAGGAGACTGGCAGGTGGCATCTACCCCCCACAGCTCCCTGCCCTTCACAGCTCCCTGCCCTCTGGTCCTGGGTGGACCTGTCAATCAAACCACTCTGACAGAGGTCTGTGCATGTGTGCGCCGAGATACTCTGCTCTGCTCACAATAATGTCATTATGAATAGATTAGGCAAATGGATGCTTGTATAAATAACATGTTGGAATTAGTTACAGATAAGAACATTTTTTTAAATTCACTCTTTAAACATTTTGATCACAACACAAGAAGAATGTTTTATATTGCGCTGGAAATGTATCTAGTTACGACAAACCATCCGACCTGCTTCTGTATATCATCTCTGCCTTTTGATTATTTTATTTCATGATGACTACTGGACATTTGTCTAAAGTTTACAGACAGATGGATGACGTAAACTTAGAAAACCACAGACTCAAACACCAAATCATATCAAATCAAATCAAATTGTATTTGTCACATACACATGGTTAGCAGATGTTAGTGCGAGTGTAGCGAAATGCTTGTGCTTCTAGTTCCGACAATGCAGTAATAACCAACAAGTAATCTAGCTAACAATTCCAAAACTACTACCTTATAGACACAAGTGTAAGGGGATAAAGAATATGTACATAAAGATATATGAATGAGTGATGGTACAGAGCGGCATAGGCAAGATACAGTAGATGGTATTGAGTACAGTATATACATATGAGATGAGTATGTAAACAAAGTGGCATAGTTAAAGTGGCTAGTGATACATGTATTAAATAAGGATGCAGTAGATGATATAGAGTACAGTATATACGTATACATATGAGATGAATAATGTAGGGTATGTAAACATTATATTAGGTAGCAATGTTTAAAGTGGCTAGTGATATATTTTACATCATTTCCCATCAATTCCCATTATTAAAAGTGGCTGGAGTTGAGTCAGTGTGTTGGCAGCAGCCACTCAATGTTAGTGGTGGCTGTTTAACAGTCTGATGGCCTTGAGATAGAAGCTGTTTTTCAGTCTCTCGGTCCCAGCTTTGATGCACCTGTACTGACCTCGCCTTCTGGATGATAGCGGGGTGAACTGGCAGTGGCTCGGGTGGTTGCTGTCCTTGATGATCTTTATGGCCTTCCTGTGACATCGGGTGGTGTAGGTGGCCTGGAGGGCAGGTAGTTTGCCCCCGGTGACGCGTTGTGCAGACCTCACTAACCTCTGGAGAGCCTTACGGTTGTGGGCGGAGCAGTTGCTGTACCAGGCGGTGATACAGCCCGACAGGATGCTCTCGATTGTGCATCTGTAGAAGTTTGTGAGTGCTTTTGGTGACAAGCCGAATTTCTTCAGCCTCCTGAGGTTGAAGAGGCGCTGCTGCGCCTTCTTCACGATGCTGTCTGTGTGGGTGGACCAATTCAGTTTGTCTGTGATGTGTACGCCGAGGAACTTAAAACTTACTACCCTCTCCATTACTGTTCCATCGATGTGGATAGGGGGGTGTTCCCTCTGCTGTTTCCTGAAGTCCACAATCATCTCCTTAGTTTTGTTGACGTTGAGTGTGAGGTTATTTTCCTGACACCACACTCCGAGGGCCCTCACCTCCTCCCTGTAGGCCGTCTCGTCGTTGTTGGTGATCAAGCCTACCACTGTTGTGTCGTCCGCAAACTTGATGATTGAGTTGGAGTCGTGCGTGACCACGCAGTCGTTTGTGAACAGGGAGTACAGCAGAGGGCTCAGAACGCATCCTTGTGGGGCCCCAGTGTTGAGGATCAGCGGGGTGGAGATGTTGTTGCCTACCCTCACCACCTGGGGGCGGCCCGTCAGGAAGTCCAGTACCCAGTTGCACAGGGCGGGGTCGAGACCCAGGGTCTCGAGCTTGATGACGAGCTTGGAGGGCAATATGGTGTTAAATGCCGAGCTGTTGTCGATGAACAGCATTCTCACATAGGTATTCCTCTTGTCCAGATGGGTTAGGGCAGTGTGTAGTGCGGTTGAGATTGCATCGTCTGTGGACCTATTTGGGCGGTAAGCAAATTGGAGTGGGTCTAGGGTGTCAGGTAGGGTGGAGGTGATATGGTCCTTGACTAGTCTCTCAAAGCACTTCATGATGACGGAAGTGAGTGCTACGGGGCGGTAGTTGTTTAGCTCAGTTACCTTAGCTTTCTTGGGAACAGGAACAATGGTGGCCCTCTTGAAGCATGTGGGAACAACAGACTGGGAGAGTCAAATAAAGTTCGTTCAGAGCCATCGATGTGTCTGCTTGGGGGGGAATATATATGGCTGTGATTATAATCGAAGAGAATTCCCTTGGTAGATAATGCGGTCTACATTTGATTGTGAGGAATTCTAAATCAGGTGAACAGAAGGGCTTGAGTTCCTGTATGTTGTTTTGGCCACACCACGTCACGTTAACCTGTTACTCCTACCCCCTACTTTTTTGAAAATTCTGTTAAAAATCACGCAACATTTCAGCGCCCTGCTACTCATGCCAGGAATATAGTATATGCATATGATTAATATGTGTGGATAGAAAACACTCAGACGTTTATAAAACTGGTTAAATCACGGCTGTGACTATAACAGAACGTGCGTTTCATCGAAAAGTGCAGGAAAATCTGGTCACTGAAAATGGAAAAATATATCCCTGCGCGACTTGAACCCATTGATAAAGGTGAACCACATTTAATGAGGCTGAGGTTGCAATACCTACAGCTTCCACACGTTGTCTAGAGTCTTGTCATTTGCCTACTCTTTGTTTCTTGGTCAAACAGATGCAAGGCAGCGCAGTTCTTCAGGTCTCGGACTGGATATTTTGGTTGAGATTCTACCCGGACATTTTTTCCAGACGGACAGCTATAGAATATACTTCGTCTTGTGATTAATTTGATCGCTTATTAACGTTTACTAATACCTAAAGTTGCACTACAAAAGTATTTCGAAGTGTTTTGTGAAAGTTTATCGTCGACTTTTTTAATTAAAAAAAAATGACGTTACGTTATAAGACGCTATTTTTTTTCGTTTATCACACAGTCTTCATAGATCGATATCTAGGCTATATATGGACCGATTTAATCGGAAAAAAGACCCAATAGTGATTATGGGACATCTAGGAGTGCCAACAAAGAAGATGGTCAAAGGTAATGAATGTTTTATATTTTATTGTGCGGTTTGTGTAGCGCCGACTATGCTAATTATTTTGTTTACGTCCCCCTGCGGGTCTTTTGGGGTGTTACATGCTATCAGATAATAGCTTCTCATGCTTTCGCCGAAAAGCATTTTAAAAACCTGACTTGTTGCCTGGATTCACAACGAGTGTAGCTTTAATTCAATACCCTGCATGTGTATTTTAATGAACGTTTGTGTTTTAACTAGTACTATTAGCATTTAGCGTAGCACATTATTATTTCCAGATCTCTAGATGGGATGCCTGCGTGCCAGGTAGGAGCAAGAGGTTAACCATAAAGCATATGCCCCCGCCCCTCTTCTTACCAGAAAGATGTTTTTCTGTCGGCGCGATGCGTGGAGAAACCAGCTGGCTGCACCGTCTCCGATAGCGTCTCTCCAGTGAGCCATGTTTCCGTGAAGCAAAGAACGTTACAGTCTCTGATGTCCCTCTGGAAGGCTACCCTTGCTCGGATTTCATCAACCTTGTTGTCAAGAGACTGGACATTGGCGAGGAGAATGCTAGGGAGTGGTGCACGATGTGCCCGTCTCTGGAGTCTGACCAGAAGACCGCTTTTTCCCCTTTTTCGAAGTAGTTTTTTGGGGTCGCCGGCTGGGATCCATTCCGTTGTCCTGGGTGAAAGGCAGAACACAGGGTCCGCTTCGCGAAAGTCATATTCTTGGTCGTACTGATGGTGAGTTGACGTTGCTCTTATGTTCAGTAGTTCTTCTCGACTGTATGTAATGAAACCTAAGATGACCTGGGGTACCAATGTAAGAAATAACACGTAGAAGAAACGAAAAACTGCATAGTTTCCTAGGAACGCGAAGCGAGGCCATCTCTGTCGGCGCCGGAAGTTACCAGAGAATCACACACTGTCATACTCTGTCCTCTCTCCTCCCTCATCTTTCTCCACTGCCCTGATAAGAACGCCAGCCATCCCTCCACCCCCTCACTCCCCCACACCATTTGCCCCCCTTCATATTTTCATTAAGAGCTGAAGGACCTCATCAGCAGTGGTTGAAACCTGAGCCATCCATATAGTTAGTTAAGTAATAACAGGGAAGCGCCCATCAAGCCTCTTAACTAACGGGCCCTGGCCCCACCGCTCTGCTGGCACTGATGACACCCACCCCGATCACGACCAGCTCTCCACGGCCATTAGCCAGCAGCGGGCAGAGACCCACTACTGCTCCCCTTGCCCACTACGCCTGCCCCCCTCTTCACCCGCCTGATGCTGATATAATTATAGACAGCTACTGTTTTACCATTGTGTTTAATTAGAGGCTAGGATGAATGTTAGCATGGTCTCTAGCATAGCCTCTGTCTGCTCTACCATTGTGGTTAATTAGAGGCTAGAATGAAGGTTAGCATGGCCTCTAGCATAGCTTCTGTCTGCTCTACCATTGTGTTTAATTAGAGGCTCGGATGAAGGTTAGCATGGCCTCTAGCATAGCTTCTGTCTGCTCTACCATTGTGTTTAATTAGAGGCTAGGATGAAGGTTAGCATGGCCTCTAGCATAGCCTCTGTCTGCTCTACCATTGTTAGTGTTTTCAATGTATTGATTGAAGGATAATGAAGAGAATGGCATAGCCATTGAAACAAATAAATGTACCTCAATAACACAATGGCCATGGTGTGTTTTAGGATGTTTTTGATAGCCCTGGTATAAGAGCAATAAGCATCGTGTTAGGAGGATGGAATGTCAGTCAGCACAGCGGTGTGTGTGTGTGTGTGTGTGTGTGTGTGTGTGTGTGTGTGTGTGTGTGTGTGTGTGTGTGTGTGTGTGTGTGTGTGTGTGTGTGTGTGTGTGTGTGTGTGTGTGTGTGTGTGTGTGTGTGTGTGTGTGTGTGTGTGTGTGTGTGTAGATGGGGGGAGCAAATGTAAACGGCAGAACAGGTGATGGAGGTGTGTATGTGATGGGGGTTAATAGTGCCCTGGGGTGGAAGCAGTCGTGTGGAGAGAGAGAGAGAGAGAGAGAGAGAGAGAGAGAGAGAGAGAGAGAGAGAGAGAGAGAGAGAGAGAGAGAGAGAGAGAGAGAGAGAGAGAGAGAGAGAGAGAGAGAGAGAGAGAGAGAGAGAGAGAGAGAGAGAGAGAGAGAGAGAGAGAGAGAGAGAGAGAGAGAGAGAGAGAGAGAGAGAGAGAGAGAGAGAGAGAGAGAGAGAGAGAGAGAGAGAGAGCATCCTGCAAACTTTACCTGGAGATGCAGCAGCCCTGACATAAGACAACAAGCAAACATGGGTGCTCATTTCAGCTGTGAGGAGATGGGAAGGTAACGCAAGGATTCCTTCTCTGTTCTTCATTTAGCCCAAAATGAAAGATGTTAGGTTTGATGGTCAGGTGGTCCACCTGATGGCGCTACTCTGAAAACCCTGTGTGCCATGGGGTCAACACTTCCATATTCCTTTCATGTATTTCAGTGCCTACAGTATGTACTGTATGTTCATCTCAAGTACAGTAAGACGTCTTTTCACGTATGACTGATGTGTGTCTCGTTGTCTGTCCTGAAACCTCTGACACTTGCCATATTCCTTGAATGCATTCAATGTCTATTAATGTATTGTCTATGTTCATCCTGTGTACTGTGAGGGAACTTGTCACAGATGTACGTCTGGTTGTGTCCTGTCCACAGGTAGAATGCAAGAAGGCCCAGCCCAAGGAGGTGATGTTCCCTCCAGGTACGCGAGGCAGGGCCAGGGGCCTGCCCTACACCATGGATGCCTTCATGCTGGGGATGGGCATGCTGAGTGAGTACACTTGGATTGGTACAAGACATATTTTCAGAATGAATGGGGCCTTATGGTAATATTGACAAAACACAATATGGCACTTAGCAAAAGTAGCCCACCAACATGTCCCAAGTGACCCTTACCAAGACTTTGACATTACCATTGTTTCTAGTGCTGTGGCAGGACAGGAAGGGCACTCTGCCTGACACGGACTAGCTGTGTCTCTCTCCACCACTGACATGTTCTCTCACACTGTCTGATACCAACACCAACTCGCTTACCAATCCTGATTCTGTGCTAGTGCTAGTGATTTCTGCCTGACACGGAGACTCTCAGCCACTTACTATCTATAGGAATGTAACTAACAGGACACGCTCCTCAAAACACAATGAAGGAATAACAAGGCAAGGGGAAATACAGTGAAATGACTCCTACAAGTTGCTGCCATTTACAAACATCAGCTAGATGAGAGCTCATTCCAGGAAATGCTGCCAGCAATGGTCTGCTGGAGACTCACCTTCCTTCCTCCATCCTCACGACTATACAAAGATCCCCTCCCTTACAGCCATTCACTTAGCGTGTTCCCCCATTTTCATGTAGATTTGACAAGGAAAAGACAGGAAACAAGGATCCTGAGAAGGCTCCCCCACCCCCCCCCCTTCTCCAGTTCCCTCCTCCCTTCTCCAGCTCTCCTCAGAGCTTCAGCCCAGCGTTAGTGACAAGAGATAATTACTGTTAGATTGATCGTCTGCTCAAAGTAACTGAAGCAAATAAATAGTTTGATGCTGGGTGCTGAATCCGAATGACGGCTAATGGAAGCTGCAGGATAGGTCGCCCTTCCCGTAATTTGGCTTGATGAAGCATCCTCATAGGGGCTTGCATGAAATATTCTATTGATATTCAGACAGTTCCGTTACCATATCCACTGCCTCGAACCCCCCACCCACCCCCCCAAACCCCCATTCTCCCAGCCCCCAAATTCATCCAAGCAGGGCTATGCATTACAGAAGTAAATGAAGAGGAAAATTGAAGTAATGTTAAATTATAAATGTATGATTTCATCTGCCAGACCTGAAGATTGCTGAATAATAGGGTATGGATATCACAGGGTTTCATCTGTTGGGGGGGATTAGAGGAGAGGAGGGCTTGTCTCCTACGATAGTTCATCAACATTATTCATTCTCTAATTTCTCCACCACAAACCTCCAGCTGTAGTTCCTGAAGTCTGCTGGAGGCACCAAACTCTAACTCAGCCTGGTTAGTTTGGTAGAGATGTGTCAAGTTTCTCTACAGGTGATTTTGTCAATACCCTGTCAACAGACACAGTTTAGAGCAGGGTTCTCCAACTGTGTTCCTGGAGAGCTACCCTCATGTAGGGGTTCGCTCCAACCCTAATTTAGAGCACCTGATTCTAATAATTAGCTGGATGATAAGTTGAATCAGGTTAGTTACAACTGTGGTTGGAGTGAAAACCTACAGGAGGGTAGCTCTAATGTGAAGAGACTCCACAAGAATGAGAGGGAGTACGAACTGAAACTCCTTATCTAAATGAAATTGGAAAAGCAGGACAGCGAAACATTCCGTTTGCTAATTTGCATACAAAAATCAACAAGGCTCATTATTTAAGGAACCCTAATTCCTTACTTGCCAAAATCTCATTAACACCCCCCCCCAACCCCCACCCTGTTCGCTTTGTTTACCACACCTAATCGAGCCATTTATCTTTATTGTGTTAGGGCCTGCATGTATGTTTGCTAAAATTAATACACATTTAAAGCCCTGTACAGTGTGGCTTCACCAGATGCATAATTGATTTTAAAGTGAATCTGAACTATTGGGCCATAAAAAAGGGCATTAGTATGCATATTAATACACAGGCCCTGAGGCTCTGCGGCAGCTAGTGGGGCCAGCCTTTATTTACTGAGGTATACACCGAGAGGAAGACGGGAGAGACGGAGGAGAGCCAGAAAACATGTCAGACCAATCACTTCCTATCTCCTGTGTGTGTGTGCGTGCATGTGTAGATGCACGGTCTTGTTGGCCACCGCCATGCCTCGTCTCGACAGCCAGACCCCCTCCCCCGATCCCCCTGTTTCCATGTCTCCATCCCCTCTTGTCTGGATGTCTTTGTCTAGCCTAGCTCCGCCTCCTGGAGGAAAGCAGAAGCACACTGTGATCCTCTCACCTGCTAGGCAGGGCGAAGTGCACACACACACACACTCCTCTCATATCAGCCAAACTCTATAGTTGTGCAAAGACATTGTTTTTTCCACCTGGAAAAATGTCTGTGAGACAGGTTCCTATGTCTCGCAGTTCATCATTGTTGCTTTTCAATATGCACAACAGGGATGTGATGCCTGAGGAGTAAATACAGTGCTTTGCGAAAGTATTCGGCCCCCTTGAACTTTGCGAACTTTTGCCACATTTCAGGCTTCAAACATAAAGATATAAAACTGTATTTTTTTGAGAAGAATCAACAACAAGTGGGACACAATCATGAAGTGGAACGACATTTATTGGATATTTCAAACTTTTTTAACAAATCAAAAACTGAAAAATTGGGCGTGCAAAATTATTCAGCCCCTTTACTTTTAGTGCAGCAAACTCTCTCCAGAAGTTCAGTGAGGATCTCTGAATGATCCAATGTTGACCTAAATGACCAATGATGATAAATACAATCCACCTGTGTGTAATCAAGTCTCTGTATAAATGCACCTGCACTGTGATAGTCTCAGAGGTCCGTTAAAAGTGCAGAGAGCATCATGAAGAACAAGGAACACACCAGGCAGGTCCAAGATACTGTTGTGAAGAAGTTTAAAGCCGGATTTGGATACAAAAATATTTCCCAAGCTTTAAACATCCCAAGGAGCACTGTGCAAGCGATAATATTGAAATGGAAGGAGTATCAGACCACTGCAAATCTACCAAGACCTGGCCGTCCCTCTAAACTTTCAGCTCATACAAGGAGAAGACAGATCAGAGATGCAGCCAAGTGGCCCATGATCACTCTGGATGAACTGCAGAGATCTACAGCTGAGGTGGGAGACTCTGTCCATAGGACAACAATCAGTCGTATATTGCACAAATCTGGCCTTTATGGAAGAGTGGCAAGGAGAAAGCCATTTCTTAAAGATGTCCATAAAAAGTGTTGTTTAAAGTTTGCCACAAGCCACCTGGGAGACACACCAAACATGTGGAAGAAGGTGCTCTGGTCAGATGAAACCAAAATTGAACTTTTTGGCAACAATGCAAAACGTTATGTTTGGCGTAAAAGCAACACAGCTCAACACCCTGAACACACCATCCCCACTGTCAAACATGGTGGTGGCAGCATCATGGTTTGGGCCTGCTTTTCTTCAGCAGGGCAGGAATGGGAAGATGGATGGAGCCAAATACAGGACCATTCTGGAAGAAAACCTGATGGAGTCTGCAAAAGACCTGAGACTGGGACGGAGATTTGTCTTCCAACAAGACAATGATCCAAAACATAAAGCAAAATCTACAATGGAATGGTTCAAAAATAAACATATCCAGGTGTTAGAATGGCCAAGTCAAAGTCCAGACCTGAATCCAATCGAGAATCTGTGGAAAGAACTGAAAACTGCTGTTCACAAATGCTCTCCATCCAACCTCACTGAGGTCGCAAAGTTCAAGGGGGCCGAATACTTTCGCAAGGCACTGTATGTGTTCATTTAACGTGTGTGTGTGTGTGTGTGTGTGTGTGTGTGTGTGTGTGTGTGTGTGTGTGTGTGTGTGTGTGTGTGTGTGTGTGTGTGTGTGTGTGTGTGTGTGTGTGTGTGTGTGTGTGTGTGTGTGTGTGTGTGTGTGCGCGTGTTTCATTATGCAGACCTGTGTAGGTGTGTATTCATGTAGCTGTATAATTCATTGTAGCCTAACGTTTGCAGACAGCAGAGCCACGGAGGAGAGAATTAGTGTATGTGTTAATGTGTACATCTGTATGTCTGGAATATGACTGAGAGTGTGCATGAGTGCCTGCAAATCTGTGTGTTAATGTCTGTGCGTGTTCTTGCAGACAACAGCAAGCACTGATAGGCTGAGTTGAGCGCAGACCTTGAGGCTGCACGACAGTTACCGGCTGACAAAATGTCATGACCGCCACAGCCCTAGCTGGGCTGTTGTTTGTTTTGCTGACGAGGCATGGCTACCAGCAACACAGACACACACACTCCAACCCCGAGGTGCTGGCTTGCTTCTGTGTTAATCTCACACTGTCAATAGAGCCCCACCAAACACACATATTCTCTTTCTCTGCAACCTCTTTACATGTCAGAGGAAAAGCCCATGTCATGTATATTTAGCCTTTGGCATTTACTCCTCTTTAAGAGGAGAAATAAACAGTGCATGGATACTGACGTAGTCCTGACGTAGTACTGACGTTAGTTTAGAGGCTACGGTCTGTTAACATTGCATAGCATTCCACAGTTAAAAGAACTGCTCATTTAGCCCTGCTCACACAGTTAAACAACAGAATTAAGTTGCAGTTGCTAGTCAAAAAAGCTTCATAGACATCTTTAAATATCCACACAAATAAATAAATAGCTCACATTCAGTGTATGGCTACCAAACCTGGTCCACACAGTTTGAGGTAGAACCAATATCAGTGTAATATGTAGACAGAAGTGTATATATATACACATGTTGTCAGAAGCTCAGTGTGATCAGTAAGTGCTCATTTCATAGATTCCAGTATCTCTCTAGGCCAGTGAGAAGGAAACCAGGTCTGGATGGAGGAAATGAGGTCACTCAGCTTGAGCTGTATGACCTGTGTGATTATAAATGTTATCGAGTCTAGCGTGTCAGAACCCAGTAGGAACCACTATATTGCATTTACTTCCTTCTCTTTCTCTGTTTCTCTCTCTCTGTTTCTCTCTCTCTCTGTTTCTCTCTCTCTCTGTTTCTCTCTCTCTGTTTCTCTCTCTCTGTTTCTCTCTCTCTGTTTCTCTCTCTCTCTCTTTTCTCTCTCTCTGTTTCTCTCTCTCTGTTTCTCTCTCTCTGTTTCTCTCTCTGTTTCTCTCTCTCTGTTTCTCTCTCTCTCTGTTTCTCTCTCTCTCTCTGTTTCTCTCTCTCTGTTTCTCTCTCTCTCTGTTTCTCTCTCTCTCTGTTTCTCTCACGCACAAACACATGCACACATACATGCACAAAATGTGCAAGTAAACTGCTGTTGTTTGTGAGCAGAGATAGGGCACTGTAGCAGGATTTAAACAACAGCTCATCTGCCTTCAAGTGTCTATTGAGACTCAGTTGGACTGTGACAGCTCCTGCCTCCAATCTGGCAACCATACAAGAGCAGCATGTGTGTTGGGTCCCATCCCACTTTATTTCCCTCTTATCTTCCACTGTGACCAGGATGTGCTCCAACGGATCCAACACTGCTGATGTGGTGTTTTTTAACACACACACACACACACACACACACACACACACACACACACACACACACACACACACACACACACACACACACACACACACACACACACACACACACACACACACACACACACACACACACACACACACACACACTCCCTTGAAAAAGTCACGGCTCTATCAGAAGCTATGAAATAGGAGACTTTGGGAGCTAAAGGAACACTTCTGAACTATCATGATTAAAAATTTCTGCCTCAGCAAATATGGCACAATTTAACATATTCCAAGTATATTCCCAAATAGCAGACTCAAATAGCATTTTCTTTTTTGCCACTTTTGGAGTGACTTTTTACAATCATGCCATCGTATTTCCTCTTGCCTGTTCTGTGGTATCTCAGCGGATATTACGGCCCGCCCAAATCAAATCAAATCAAATTTTATTTGTCACATACACATGGTTAGCAGATGTTAATGCGAGTGTAGCGAAATGCTTGTGCTTCTAGTTCCGACAATGCAGTGATAACCAACAAGTAATCTAACTAACAATTCCAAAACTACTGTCTTATACACAGTGTAAGGGGATAAGGAACATGTACATAAGGATATATGAATGAGTGATGGTACAGAGCAGCATACAGTAGATGGTATCGAGTACAGTATATACATATGAGATGAGTGTGTAGACAAAGTAAACAAAGTGGCATAGTTTAAGTGGCTAGTGATACATGTGTTTCATAAGGATGCAGTCGATGATGTAGAGTACAGTATATACATATGCATATGAGATGAATAATGTAGGGTAAGTAACATTATATAAGGTAGCATTGTTTAAAGTGGCTAGTGATATATTTACATCATTTCCCATCAATTCCCATTATTAAAATGGCTGGAGTTGGGTCAGTGTCAATGACAGTGTGTTGGCAGCAGCCACTCAATGTTAGTGGTGGCTGTTTAACAGTCTGATGGCCTTGAGATAGAAGCTGTTTTTCAGTCTCTCGGTCCCAGCTTTGATGCACCTGTACTGACATTGCCTTCTGGATGATAGCGGGGTGAACAGGCAGTGGTTCGGGTGGTTGATGTCCTTGATGATCTTTATGGCCTTCCTGTAACAACGGGTGGTGTAGGTGTCCTGGAGGGCAGGTAGTTTGCCCCCGGTGATGCGTTGCGCACCAAGGTAGCCTCACATATCAGAAAGACTCTCTAATCCATAATGTCCTTGCACAAATCTCATCCACTCAGTGTCTTGCAGCACCGTGTCGTTCATGATCAATTAGCCGGGGCTCTAATAGAAAGGTTATCCATCAATGACAGTGTACAGGTGACATGACAGGCTGGGGAGGAGGAGTCTGGAGAGCATGACAGGCTGGGGAGGAGGAGTCTGGAGAGCATGACAGGCTGGGGAGGAGGAGTCTGGAGAGCATGACAGGCTGGGGAGGAGGAGTCTGGAGAGCATGACAGGCTGGGGAGGAGGAGTCTGGAGAACATGACAGGCTGGGGAGGAGGAGTCTGGAGAGCATGACAGGCTGGGGAGGAGGAGTCTGGAGAGCATGACAGGCTGGGGAGGAGGAGTCTGGAGAGCATGACAGGCTGGGGAGGAGGAGTCTGGAGAGCATGACAGGCTGGGGAGGAGGAGTCTGGAGAGCATGACAGGCTGGGGAGGAGGAGGCTGGAGAGCATGACAGGCTGGGGAGGAGGAGTCTGGAGAGCATGACAGGCTGGGGAGGAGGAGGCTGGAGAGCATGACAGGCTGGGGAGGAGGAGTCTGGAGAGCATGACAGGTTGGGGAGGAGGAGTCTGGAGAGCATGACAGGCTGGGGAGGAGGAGTCTGGAGAGCATGACAGGCTGGGGAGGAGGAGGCTGGAGAGCATGACGGGCTGGGGAGGAGGAGGCTGGAGAGCATGACGGGCTGGGGAGGAGGAGGCTGGAGAGCATGACAGGCTGGGGAGGAGGAGGCTGGAGAGCATGACAGGCTGGGGAGGAGGAGGCTGGAGAGCATGACAGGCTGGGGAGGAGGAGGCTGGAGAGCATGACAGGCTGGGGAGGAGGAGGCTGGAGAGCATGACAGGCTGGGGAGGAGGAGGTCGGAGAGCATGACAGGCTGGGGAGGAGGAGGCTGGAGAGCATGACAGGCTGGGGAGGAGGAGGCTGGAGAGCATGACAGGCTGGGAGGAGGAGTCTGGAGAGCATGACAGGCTGGGGAGGAGGAGGCTGGAGAGCATGACAGGCTGGGGAGGAGGAGCTGGAGGCTGGAGAGCATGACGGGCTGGGGAGGAGGAGGCTGGAGAGCATGACAGGCTGGTGAGGAGGAGGCTGGAGAGCATGACAGGCTGGGGAGGAGGAGGCTGGAGAGCATGACAGGCTGGGGAGGAGGAGGCTGGAGAGCATGACAGGCTGGGGAGGAGGAGGCTGGAGAGCATGACATGCTGGGGAGGAGGAGGCTGGAGAGCATGACAGGCTGGGGAGGAGGAGGCTGGAGAGCATGACAGGCTGGGGAGGAGGCTGGTGAGCATGACAGGCTGGGGAGGAGGAGGCTGGAGAGCATGACATGCTGGGGAGGAGGAGGCTGGAGAGCATGACAGGCTGGGGAGGAGGAGGCTGGAGAGCATGACAGGCTGGGGAGGAGGCTGGTGAGCATGACAGGCTGGGGAGGAGGAGGCTGGAGAGCATGACAGGCTGAGACTGGAACACTCCTGATGCTCATCAGCTCAAACTGAGCCTCATGACTCATCTGCAATCTAGCACCAGCAGCAGGGCTGTGTGTGTGTGTGTGTGTGTGTGTGTGTGTGTGTGTGTGTGTGTGTGTGTGTGTGTGTGTGTGTGTGTGTGTGTGTGTGTGTGTGTGTGTGTGTGTGTGTGTGTGTGTGTGTGTGTGTGTGTGTTTGTAAGGTGAAGGGAGGCCCAGATGGTTTAACACAACTCCTGATTGTCCCCCCTTCTCCTAGGTTACCCAAACATTGTAGCAACGTACGGCCGTGGATACACTGGTTTTGCCCCGAGTTACAGCTACCAATTCCCTGGTAAGTTCCATCTTGTTAGGCACTGTGTGCTTCTCTGCCTGCCTGCTGGGGTGAGGTAATGGACCCCCTGTTGGCTCACGAACACACATCCCACTCCCAGCCTCCCTCCTCTCTCACACACACACACACACACACACACACACACACACACACACACACACACACACACACACACACACACACACACACACACACACACACACACACACACACACTTACACACACTCACACACACACACACACACTGTTCTCTCTCTGATCTCAGCTGGGTTCCTGAAGATGATTATGTTATGTTGTAATGCCATGTCACTCTCTGTAACCCAAATGGCTTCAGTAAGGGATGAATTCCGTCCTGGCACCCACTCTCACTCACCGCATCATCACTCTACCAGTTATTATACTGTGGAAAAATCCAATCCTCCAAATGTGATTTGTTAAGGTAACATTATGCAATTATGTCACCATTCACTCTCCTCTAAAGATCTCTACAATGGAAAATGTTAGAGCTTGATTTCACGCCTTATTTCAACATGTTATGAGTGACCTGTGTTCTCTCTGCCACCTGGCATCAGTATACCCAGCTTGGAATGTTGCCAGAGGGAGAGAGTGACTGTCACCATGCTAGGGACTGCCATGACGAGATGCTCCATGATTATCCAGCCTGCAGGGAATTCATATACACATATACAGGAAGGGCATTCATATACAGGAGGGGCATTCATATACAGTAGGGGCATTCATATACAGGAGGGGCATTCATATACACATATACAGGAGGGGCATTCATATACAGGAGGGGAATTCATATACACATATACAGGAGGGGCATTCATATACAGGAGGGGCCTTCATATACACATATACAGGAGGGGCATTCATATACACATATACAGGAGGGGCATTCATATACACTTATACAGGAGGGGAATTTATATACACATATACAGGAGGGGAATTCATATATACATATACAGGAGGGGAATTCATATACACATATACAGGAGGGGCATTCATATACAGATATACAGGAGGGGTATTCATATACACATATACAGGAGGGGCATTCATATACAGGAGGGGAATTCATATACACATATACAGGAGGGGCATTCATATACTCATATACAGGAGGGGAATTCATATACACATATACAGGAGGGGCATTCATATACAGGAGGGGCATTCATATACAGGAGGGGTATTCATATTCAGGAGGGGTATTCATATACAGGAGGGGCATTCATATACAGATATACAGGAGGGGCATTCATATACAGATATACAGGAGGGGTATTCATATACACATATACAGGAGGGGCATTCATATACACATATACAGGAGGGGAATTCATATACAGGAGGGGTATTCATATTCAGGAGGGGTATTCATATACAGGAGGGGCATTCATATACAGATATACAGGAGGGGTATTCATATACACATATACAGGAGGGGCATTCATATACACATATACAGGAGGGGAATTCATATACACATATACAGGAGGGGCATTCATATACAGGAGGGGTATTCATATTCAGGAGGGGTATTCATATACAGGAGGGGCATTCATATACAGATATACAGGAGGGGCATTCATATACAGGAGGGGTATTCATATTCAGGAGGGGTATTCATATACAGGAGGGGCATTCATATACAGATATACAGGAGGGGCATTCATATACAGATATACAGGAGGGGTATTCATATACACATATACAGGAGGGGCATTCATATACACATATACAGGAGGGGAATTCATATACAGGAGGGGTATTCATATTCAGGGGGTATTCATATACAGGAGGGGCATTCATATACAGATATACAGGAGGGGTATTCATATACACATATACAGGAGGGGCATTCATATACACATATACAGGAGGGGCATTCATATACAGGAGGGGAATTCATATACAGATATACAGGAGGGGTATTCATATACACATATACAGGTGGGGTATTCATATACAGGAGGGGCATTCATATACAGATATACAGGAGGGGTATTCATATACACATATACAGGAGGGGCATTCATATACAGGAGGGGAATTCATATACAGATATACAGGAGGGGCATTCATATACAGGAGGGGTATTCATATTCAGGAGGGGTATTCATATACAGGAGGGGCATTCATATACAGATATACAGGAGGGGCATTCATATACAGATATACAGGAGGGGCATTCATATACACATATACAGGAGGGGCATTCATATACAGATATACAGGAGGGGCATTCATATACAGGAGGGGTATTCATATTCAGGGGGGTATTCATATACAGGAGGGGCATTCATATACAGATATACAGGAGGGGCATTCATATACAGGAGGGGCATTCATATTATACAGGAGGGGCATTCATATACAGGAGGGGCATTCATATACAGATATACAGGAGGGGCATTCATATACACATATACAGGTGGGGTATTCATATACAGGAGGGGCATTCATATACAGATATACAGGAGGGGTATTCATATACACATATACAGGAGGGGCATTCATATACAGGAGGGGAATTCATATACAGATATACAGGAGGGGTATTCATATACACATATACAGGTGGGGTATTCATATACAGGAGGGGCATTCATATACACATATACAGGAGGGGTATTCATATACAGGAGGGGCATTCATATACAGATATACAGGAGGGGTATTCATATACAGATATACAGGAGGGGCATTCATATACAGGAGGGGTATTCATATTCAGGAGGGGTATTCATATACAGGAGGGGCATTCATATACAGATATACAGGAGGGGCATTCATATACAGGAGGGGTATTCATATTCAGGAGGGGTATTCATATACAGGAGGGGCATTCATATACAGATATACAGGAGGGGCATTCATATACAGATATACAGGAGGGGCATTCATATACACATATACAGGAGGGGCATTCATATACACATATCAGGAGGGTGTTTTCATATACAGGAGGGTATTCATATTCAGGAGGGGTATTCATATACAGGAGGGGCATTCATATACAGATATACAGGAGGGTATTCATATACACATATACAGGAGGGGCATTCATATACACATATACAGGAGGGGCATTCATATACAGGAGGGGATGTTCATATACAGATATACAGGAGGGGTATTCTATACACATATACAGGTGGGAACCCACTCATATACAGGAGGGGCATTCATATACAGATATACAGGAGGGGTATTCATATACACATATACAGGAGGGGCATTCATATACAGGAGGGGAATTCATATACAGATATACAGGAGGGGTATTCATATACACATATACAGGTGGGGTATTCATATACAGGAGGGGTATTCATATACACATATACAGGAGGGGACCTAGCAGTGCTTCAGTGAGTATGTGTTTTTCTTGTGGATGGTCAATTTAATATTTAGAACCTACTGTGTCTTTCAAATAGGAGTCAGGTAATGTTTATTTAGATATGAAACACCAGTGTACTCTAGTAATTATGACAATGTAGGGGCTTTGCTGGGTTTTTTGGTGATTTAACTTCAATTGTCTGAAATGTTACATTTTGTTTGCAGTCTCTGGCTGTTGTTCTTGGGGCCTTAGCCCCATGCTCATACAAAGATACAAGAACCCACTGCATCTGTGAGCAGTGCCAATTTGTAAGTCGCTCTGGATAAGAGCGTCTGCTAAATGACTTAAATGTAAATGTAAATGTGTCAAACATCGGTTGAGTGTGGAGTGGAGAACATCAGTACAGTATTTCAGCAGGTTTGTTGTCTCTATAGTCAGAGCATCTCGGTGTACTCCCCAGCAGCAGTGTGAATACGTATCAAACGGCGTCGCAAACAAACGTCCACATTCAGAAGGAATATTACCGACACAGATGAATAAAGGGAATTAATAATGAATGGGTGTAAATTGGTGAGGGACTGGAGAAATCATCCAGTGCTGTTACTATACCAGGGGAAAGGGATTCAAACAAAGGTGTCCTGGGGCATGCATTCAGTCTTCAACCAGGTCTGGAGGGCTGCACTGACAATGTCTTATATTTAGACCAGGTCTGGAGGGCTGCACTGAAAATGTCTTATATTTAGACCAGGTCTGGAGGGCTGCACTGAAAATGTCTTATATTTAGACCAGGTCTGGAGGGCTGCACTGACAATGTCTTATATTTAGACCAGGTCTGGAGGGCTGCACTGACAATGTCTTATATTTAGACCAGGTCTGGAGGGCTGCACTGACAATGTCTTATATTTAGACCAGGTCTGGAGGGCTGCACTGAAAATGTCTTATATTTAGACCAGGTCTGGAGGGCTGCACTGACAATGTCTTATATTTAGACCAGGTCTGGAGGGCTGCACTGACAATGTCTTATATTTAGACCAGGTCTGGAGGGCTTATATTTAGACCAGGTCTGGAGGGCTGCACTGACAATGTCTTATATTTAGACCAGGTCTGGAGGGCTTATATTTAGACCAGGTCTGGAGGGCTTATATTTAGACCAGGTCTGGAGGGCTTATATTTAGACCAGGTCTGGAGGGCTTATATTTAGACCAGGTCTGGAGGGCTTATATTTAGACCAGGTCTGGAGGGCTTATATTTAGACCAGGTCTGGAGGGCTTATATTTAGACCAGGTCTGGAGGGCTTATATTTAGACCAGGTCTGGAGGGCTGCACTGACAATGTCTTATATTTAGACCAGGTCCGGAGGGCTGCACTGACAATGTCTTATATTTAGACCAGGTCTGGAGGGCTGCACTGAAAATGTCTTATATTTAGACCAGGTCCGGAGGGCTGCACTGACAATGTCTTATATTTAGACCAGGTCTGGAGGGCTGCACTGAAAATGTCTTATATTTAGACCAGGTCTGGAGGGCTGCACTGACAATGTCTTATATTTAGACCAGGTCTGGAGGGCTTATATTTAGACCAGGTCTGGAGGGCTGCACTGACAATGTCTTATATTTAGACCAGGTCCGGAGGGCTGCACTGACAATGTCTTATATTTAGACCAGGTCTGGAGGGCTGCACTGAAAATGTCTTATATTTAGACCAGGTCCGGAGGGCTGCACTGACAATGTCTTATATTTAGACCAGGTCTGGAGGGCTGCACTGAAAATGTCTTATATTTAGACCAGGTCTGGAGGGCTGCACTGACAATGTCTTATATTTAGACCAGGTCTGGAGGGCTGCACTGAAAATGTCTTATATTTAGACCAGGTCTGGAGGGCTGCACTGACAATGTCTTATATTTAGACCAGGTCTGGAGGGCTGCACTGACAATGTCTTATATTTAGACCAGGTCCGGAGGGCTGCACTGAAAATGTCTTATGATTAGACCAGGTCCGGAGGGCTTATATTTAGTCTGCGTCAAAATTTGCAGAAATAAATCAATTTTTTGGGGAATGTTCAATGATCTTTGACTGTCTTTCATTTCTGTGATTCTTAGCAGCTGGACAGTCAAACTGTATGAATGTAGGTCCATTATCATTACTGCACATTTTCCCTTTGGTTTTAGTCATTTTAAAGTATAGTGAGTTAGTTTTCCAAACCCCAAACAAACACATTTTCAAATAAATAATAATAATTTGAACAGTAACATTTTATTTTACTCAAACCGAATGTATGACACCACCATTAAAACATATAATTCCTCCAGGCAATTCTCTACTGTGTACACATCGGAACCTGTACGCATGTCATACTGTATGCCTTGAATTTGAGTTTTCATTACATGAATGAGAGAATGAAATGCCAAGTTAGCTTTCTCTAATCCATACAGGCCATGCACATGCCTTCCATGGTGATGACATAGACAATTCTTCCTCCCTCCTCCTCCTCCCCTGCCTGCTTCTCCTCCACCTCCTCACACCGATAAAAAATCAAATGAAAAGACAAAAAGCAAGAACAAACCCTCTAGCTGTTTCCTGTGTGGCCGGACCCCAGCAGATCTAGTGCTATCTGTCGTCAGTCCAGGCCTTGGCTTGGCTAGTAAACAGGCACTGTGTTACGTTTGCCAGCCCCAGCCCTGCTTCCATGTTGGCACTAGTTGAAGGTAGAGAGGAGGTCTGATTGCTCCAAGGTTAACTTTACTGCCTTCCTTTAATCCCCTGGCGCACTCTGTAAAATGATCTTGCCTCAGCACCAGGCACAATGTGGCCCTTTTTTTCTCCCTGTGATTTTCAGATACTGTAGTGCCAAACGACCTTGGTGTTGGACATGTAAGGTGAAAAGCCTTTTTTCCCTCCTTGTAGCGTTGGGGGTTTAGCATAAAGCTCACTCTGCTTGGGAGGTTAAAAATGGACTGTTGAAAGGAGAAGAGAAGCACTGCCTGCAATCCTCAGAGGGGACAACGCTTCAGAGGAGGTCAAATGGAGGTGTGTGTGTGTGTGTGTGTGTGTGTGTGTGTGTGTGTGTGTGTGTGTGTGTGTGTGTGTGTGTGTGTGTGTGTGTGTGTGTGTGTGTGTGTGTGTGTGTGTGTGTGTGTGTGTGTGTGTGTGTGTGTGTGTGTGCGCGAGTGATGTCATTTTACCAAGGCCTATTTTTATCTCACACGTCTCCATTACAGTGTGTCTCATATTGGCATGGAACATCTGGTTCTTTGGTAGAATGTTTGCTGCGTTATGGCTATTGTAAATATGTGTGCACATTTCTAAAACAACAATAAGGATGTTGAGACAACAGTGTTTACAGTTCGTGCTGCATGTCTTCGTGTATTTTATTTATCTATTCCCCTTTGACTTTCACAGTTCTAGGAAAACAGCCATTTTAGTGCTATTCCATGATGTGGCAATAACGTTTCTATTTCACTACTGGTTCAAATGGGCCTGGTGAATATCACGACGTCTCTGTCTATAGAGACTCTCTCTCCTCTCGCTTTCACAGCAGCCTAGCGTCTAGTTGTTATTGTCACCCCCCATTTCTGGCATCTAACGTCTCTGCTGCTGATGAGAGCTGAAGGATGCGGCGGCGCTGACGGTGAATGCCAAGGTCACAGCCTCTTAGAGCACTTCCTGTGCCATGGCTGTGTAATAAAGCTGCCTCATCCCTCGCTCCTCTCCTCCATTTACCTGACTCTCCTTTAAGGGGGAAGGGAATTGATGCTTCGCTTTTGATTAGAGCCTAATCACTTATGCAAACGAAAAGGGGGACCGTCAAGAGGTTTAACCCCCTGACCCTCAAACACACACACATGCAACACCCACAGATGCACACATACACACACGCCCGGTGCCCCACAGCCTGAAACCATGCAAACAAGACAAATAAAACACCTTTGTTTCCCCTCTGTTTCTCTGTGCTCTCCAGCCTGCCCACCAGGAGAGTGTTATACCTGCAGAGCTCTGTTTAATAACTACCAGGTCTGTCTGTCTGCCACAAATCACTAGGATGGACAGAGAGGGAAAGAGGGATGAAGGGAGATGAAGGGATGGGAGAAAGAAGAAAAAGAGAAGCTGAGAGAGAGGAAGGGAGAAAGCGAGAGAGCAGGGTTGATTTGCAATCTGGCAATTCTGGCAAATGTCAGATGGACTGGACCATTTTTGGGTTGGTGGGCTGGTTGAAATTGACACAAAATGTATTTTTTAAATAGAAAGGAAACAATACAAAAGGTGACATTGCCGGCTGCCCGTGGGCCTGTTAAGATTGTTTTGGAAAGATTTTTGTGCAATTTCTTTGTTATACTAATCTATAAATAGCCTTTGGCTCATTAATGGGCTACGGCCCGGTTTTCTGATAGGCTGAGCCGAGGTCCCGCAAATTCACATTCAAGGTCAACAAATGCGGCATCAACAAAGAGACTTGCTCTGACTCTGTCATCAGGTAGACAGCCAGAATCATAGATGGTAAACAACAGAAAGGAGCCTATTAATGTAGAAATAGCACATTCTTCATTATCACCTCACTCAAAACCTTTTCAGAGGCTAAAACCTTGATTTGGTCAAACAGTGAAGTGCGTTATCCTCATGATTCCTGTAATGAAAGTGTCTGCCTTCCGCTGGGCCTGTGGCCTCGCTGGGGCCTGCTGCTATGATGAGCAAGCCACTCTCCTCTCCCCCCATGCGTTTGAGAGAAAAATATGTTCTGATCGTATAAAATTTCAAAATGAAATTGCTATAAAAACACAGCTTTGTAAGCTTCGTCCCTTTGTCAACTCTCAGTATTCAGCTCAATAGCAACTATTTTAAAACCAAGTTATTTGATATGGCTTTGAGATATGGAGAGGAAATACTCACTGACAATTGCGAGGGCATAGGCTTCATGGAGTACAACAGTATGAGTCATAATACCCATAAAACCTAGTGGTCAAACAGGGAAATGGTTGCAATTGTTTTTCCACCATTCATTTTCCCATAGGGGATTTTAGAAATATGTCAAATAAGGGCTGTGTTTCATGTAGGGTTACCCTGGCGTGACTTTTTTTAGAACCATGTAAATCTATCCAGGACAAGGGGCCTTTTATCAATATATTTGCCTGTATTTACTCCCCAAAAATGAAATGCTAATTAGCTGCTAATGTGGCTAACATAAAGAGCTATAAATTCAATGATGATCTGGACGAGACTGCCGAATCAAGGCAAAGATAACACTCTCTGGATTAACTATCTAATGTTAGCTAAATGTAGTAATGCATAAATGGTCAACATTTCTTTAAATGGACAATTCTGTGAACTGTCTTGTGCATGTTTTAAATTGACACAATACCTGTTATCGAAGGTGTCAGGTAGAGATGACGTGCAGGAGCTTGCAGGAATTTGTAGTTTTGCATGATGTCTAATGTTCGAATCTGAGAATAAATACATCCAAATATATTGATAAAAGTCACCTTGCCCAAGAGAGATTTGCATGGTTATCAAAACGTCACACCGTAACCCTACATGAAACACAGCCCTTATGGGAAAAATGAATGGTGGAAAAACGATTTCCCTGTTTGACCGACAAGTTTCATGAGTATTATGATACTGCCACTGTGGTGCTCTATTGGATAGTAGACAACCACTGCCACAAACTGTTAGGGCCTACTAAAAGCTGTCCCAACAGCAGCCTAACATCTTACCACTGCTACACCTGGCTATCAGTGGAGCCTTGTCTGGCAGCGAAATATATCCTTCAGCCTCATTTACTGCCATGGCTGACTTGCTTAAACAAATGTGGTTTCTACTGACAATTGAGATGTATAAACTATGGCATAAGGAGACGACAAGCGGATAAGAGGCAATCCGTAATTTTGATTAAGACCTTATTGAGCGAGCTAGGACGGACGTAGTCAATGTAACTATTTGTTTAGCACTTTTGAAATGTACAGCGACACAATTCAGTAATGTTTTGATTCCAAAACATCCTGTGATTTTGCAGAAATACTCATAATAAACATTAATAAAAGATACAGGTGGGGCTGTTTTGTATGTTTTTCCCCCCCTGAAAATGTGGTATTCAAAACGAGCCCCACCTGCCCTGAATAATGGGTCGCCACTGGTTCGTGTAATTCATGTGTGTAATTCATCTCTATTGAAAAAAAGTCCTATTTGACAGTAAATTACAGCAACTATATTCTAATTGTCAACCCAAAATATATTACATCACTGGATTAGGTTCATGCATTCCTGCTTGGGTGTGTTAGCTTATTCCTTGTCCCAGTCCGCCACTGAGAGAAGGGGACAGAGAGAGGGGGACAGAGAGAGAAAGGGAGACAGAGAGAGTAAGGGAGACAGAAGGGAGCAGAGAGAGGGGGACAGGGACAGGGAGAGAGGAAGGGGGGCTGTAAGGGAAGGAGAAATAGAGGGAGAAAGAGAGAGAGAGAGAGAGAGAGAGAGAGAGAGAGAGAGAGAGAGAGAGAGAGAGAGAGAGAGAGAGAGAGGGGGACAGAGAGAAATAGAGAGAGAGAGAGAGAGAGAGAGAGAGAGAGAGAGAGAGAGACAGAGAGAGAGAGAGAGGGACAGAGAGAAATAGAGAGAGAGAGAGAGAGAGAGAGAGAGAGGGGGGACAGAGAGAGAAAGGGAGACAGAAGGGAGCAGAGAGAGGGGGACAGGGACAGGGAGAGAGGAAGGGGGCTGTAAGGGAAGGGAGAAATAAGAGAGAGTGAGAGGGGGACAGAGAGAAAGGGAGACAGAAGGGAGCAGAGAGAGGGGGACAGGGACAGGGAGAGCGGAAGGGGGGCTGTAAGGGAAGGGAGAAATAGAGAGAGAGAGAGAGAGAGAGAGGGGGGGGGGACAGAGAGAGAAAGGGAGACAGAAGGGAGCAGAGAGAGGGGGACAGGGACAGGGAGAGAGGAAGGGGGGCTGTAAGGGAAGGGAGAAATAGAGAGAGAGAGAGGGGGACAGAGAGAGAAAGGGAGACAGAAGGGAGCAGAGAGAGGGGGACAGGGACAGGGAGAGAGGAAGGGGGGCTGTAAGGGAAGGGAGAATTAGAGAGAGAGAGAGAGAGAGAGAGAGAGAGAGAGAGAGAGAGAGAGAGAGAGAGAGAGAGAGAGAGAGAGAGGGGGGGACAGAGAGAAAGGGAGACAGAAGGGAGCAGAGAGAGGGGGACAGGGACAGGGAGAGAGGAAGGGGGCTGTAAGGGAAGGGAGAAATAGAGAGAGAGAGAGGGGGGACAGAGAGAGAAAGGGAGACAGAAGGGAGCAGAGAGAGGGGGACAGGGACAGGGAGAGAGGAAGGGGGGCTGTAAGGGAAGGGAGAAATAGAGAGAGAGAGAGAGGGGGACAGAGAGAGAAAGGGAGACAGAAGGGAGCAGAGAGAGGGGACAGGGACAGGGAGAGAGGAAGGGGGGCTGTAAGGGAAGGGAGAAGTAGAGAGAGAGGGGGACAGAGAGAGAAAGGGAGACAGAAGGGAGCAGAGAGAGGGGGACAGGGACATGGAGAGAGGAGGGGGGGGCTGTACGGGAAGGGAGAAATAGAGAGAGAGAGAGGGACAGAGAAAGTGCCAGTGAGAGCAGCAGGCACCCAGGCAGCTGGGCCAACTCATCCAGCAGCTCCTCAGAGAAAATCACCTCTAATTGAAAAGCCTGCTCATTAACCCAGTGGGTGTGCAGAGGCAAATGCCTTCAACGTGTCACAGGC
>NC_060191.1:59435859-59498359 GCF_021184085.1 Oncorhynchus gorbuscha
TTTGTTTCATCAGACCAGAGGATATTTCTCCAAAAAGTACCATCCCCATGTGCAGTTGCAAACCGTAGTCTGGCTTTTTAAAGGCGGTTTTGGAGCAGTGGCTTCTTCCTTGCTGAGCGGCCTTTCAGGTTATGCTGATATAGGACTTGTTTTTTACTGTGGATATGGATACTTTTGTATCTGTTTCCTCCAGCATCTTCACAAGGTCCTTTGCTGTTGTTCTGGGATTGATTTGCACTTTTCACACCAAAGTACGTTCCTCTCTAGGAGACAGAACGCGTCTCCTTCCTGAGCGGTATGACGGCTGCGTGGACCCATGGTGTTTATTCTTGCATACTATTGTTTGTACAGATGAACGTGGTACCTTCAGGCGTTTGTAAATTGCTCCCAAGGATGAACCAGACTTGTGGAGGTCTACAATTATTTTTCTGAGGTCTTGGCTGATTTCTTTTGATTTCCCCATGATGTCAAGCAATGAGGCACTGAGTTTGAAGGTAGGCCTTGAAATACATCCACAGGTACACATCCAATTGACTCAAATTATGTAAATTAACCTACCAGAAGCTTCTAAAGCCGTGACATCATTTTCTGGAATTCTCCTAGCTGTTTAAAGGCACAGTCAACTTAGTGTATGTATTCAGTAATGTATACAGATCATATTGTAAACAGTATCTGCATGAGAACACAGTGGATGGCCTTCATACCTTTTTTTGACTGTATTTGGTTATGTGTGTATATCATGTGTGTTTATAATGTGAGTGTGATATCTGTGTGACCCCACAGAGACGTTCAGCTCCACTCTGACCTCAGAAAAAGAGCATTCTGGGATGGGAGGCATCGCCATGCTGACTCTGAGTGACACGGAGAACAACCTTCACTTCATCCTCATACTGCAGGGATTGATACAACACAGACAGAGAGGTGAGAGGGGAGGGAGGACTGATACAACACAGACAGAGAGGTGAGAGGTGAGAGGGAGGACTGATACAACACAGACAGAGAGGTGAGAGGGGGAGGGAGGACTGATACAACACAGACAGAGAGGTGAGAGGGGGAGGGAGGACTGATACAACACAGACAGAGAGGTGAGAGGGGAGGGAGGACTGATACAACACAGACAGAGAGGTGAGAGGGGAGGGAGGACTGATACAACACAGACAGAGAGGTGAGAGGGGAGGGAGGACTGATACAACACAGACAGAGAGGTGAGAGGGGGAGGGAGGACTGATACAACACAGACAGAGAGGTGAGAGGGGGAGGGAGGACTGATACAACACAGACAGAGAGGTGAGAGGGGGAGGGAGGACTGATACAACACAGACAGAGAGGTGAGAGGGGAGGGGGGACTGATACAACACAGACAGAGAGGTGAGAGGTGAGAGGGAGGACGGATACAACACAGACAGAGAGGTGAGAGGGGAGGGAGGACTGATACAACACAGACAGAGAGGTGAGAGGGGGAGGGAGGACTGATACAACACAGACAGAGAGGTGAGAGGGGGAGGGAGGACTGATACAACACAGACAGAGAGGTGAGAGGTGAGAGGGAGGACGGATACAACACAGACAGAGAGGTGAGAGGGGAGGGAGGACTGATACAACACAGACAGAGAGGTGAGAGGGGGAGGGAGGACTGATACAACACAGACAGAGAGGTGAGAGGGGGAGGGAGGACTGATACAACACAGACAGAGAGGTGAGAGGGGGAGGGAGGACTGATACAACACAGACAGAGAGGTGAGAGGGGAGGGAGGACTGATACAACACAGACAGAGAGGTGAGAGGGGGAGGGAGGACGGATACAACACAGACAGAGAGGTGAGAGGGGAGGGAGGACTGATACAACACAGACAGAGAGGTGAGAGGGGGAGGGAGGACTGATACAACACAGACAGAGAGGTGAGAGGGTGAGGGAGGACTGATACAACACAGACAGAGAGGTGAGAGGGGAGGGAGGACTGATACAACACAGACAGAGAGGTGAGAGAGGAGGGAGGACTGATACAACACAGACAGAGAGGTGAGAGGGGGAGGGAGGACTGATACAACACAGACAGATAGGTGAGAGGGGGAGGGAGGACTGATACAACACAGACAGAGAGGTGAGAGGGTGAGGGAGGACTGATACAACACAGACAGAGAGGTGAGAGGGGGAGAGAGGACTGATACAACACAGACAGATAGGTGAGAGGGTGAGAGAGAGAGGGATGGGGGAGGGAGGACTGATACAACACAGACAGATAGGTGAGAGGGTGAGAGAGAGAGGGATGGGGGAGGGAGGACTGATACAACACAGACAGAGGGGGAGAGAGGGATGGGGGAGGGAGGGGTGTGTGGGAGGGAGGACTGATACAACACAGACAGAGAGGTGAGAGGGGTAGAGAGGGGGATGGGGGAGGGAGGACTGATACCTTCAGCCATAAGACAAGAGACTACAGGTTGTTTTGGGACTAGGGAGTAGGTGCTAAAACAAGAAACTAGGGATTGTTTTTGGGACTAGGGTGTGGAGGCCAAGACAAGTGACTTGGGGTTGTTTTGGGGCTGGGGACTAGGGACTAGGGAGTACATTAAGGCATTAAACAAGAGACTATGGGTTGTTTTGGGACTAGGGAGTGGAGGCCAAGACAAGTGACTTGGGGTTGTTTTGGCACTGGGGACTAGGGACTAGGGAGTACATTAAGGCATTAAACAAGAGACTATGGGTTGTTTTGGGGCTGGGGACTAGGGACTAGGGAGTACATTAAGGCATTAAACAAGAGACTATGGGTTGTTTTGGGACTGGGGACTAGGGACTAGGGAGTACATTAAGGCATTAAACAAGAGACTATGGGTTGTTTTGGGACTAGGGAGTAGAGGCCAAGACAAGAGACTATGGGTTGTTTTGGGACTAGGGAGTGGAGGCCAAGACAAGTGACTTGGGGTTGTTTTGGCACTGGGGACTAGGGACTAGGGAGTACATTAAGGCATTAAACAAGAGACTATGGGTTGTTTTGGGACTAGGGAGTAGAGGCCAAGACAAGTGACTTGGGGTTGTTTTGGGACTAGGGAGTGGAGGCCAAGACAAGTGACTTGGGGTTGTTTTGGCACTGGGGACTAGGGACTAGGGAGTACATTAAGGCATTAAACAAGAGACTATGGGTTGTTTTGGGACTAGGGAGTAGAGGCCAAGACAAGAGACTATGGGTTGTTTTGGGACTAGGGAGTAGAGGCCAAGACAAGTGACTTGGGGTTGTTTTGGGACTGGGGACTAGGGAGTACATTAAGGCATTAAACAAGAGACTATGGGTTGTTTTGGGACTAGGGAGTAGAGGCCAAGACAAGTGACTTGGGGTTGTTTTGGGACTAGGGAGTAGAGGCCAAGACAAGTGACTTGGGGTTGTTTTGGGACTAGGGAGTAGAGGCCAAGACAAGAGACTATGGGTTGTTTTGGGACTAGGGAGTAGAGGCCAAGACAAGTGACTTGGGGTTGTTTTGGCACTGGGGACTAGGGACTAGGGAGTACATTAAGGCATTAAACAAGAGACTATGTGTTGTTTTGGGACTAGGGAGTAGAGGCCAAGACAAGAGACTATGGGTTGTTTTGGGACTAGGGAGTAGAGGCCAAGACAAGAGACTATGGGTTGTTTTGGGACTAGGGAGTAGAGGCCAAGACAAGAGACTATGGGTTGTTTTGGGACTAGGGAGTAGAGGCCAAGACAAGAGACTATGGGTTGTTTTGGGACTAGGGAGTAGAGGCCAAGACAAGAGACTATGGGTTGTTTTGGGACTAGGGAGTAGAGGCCAAGACAAGTGACTTGGGGTTGTTTTGGCACTGGGGACTAGGGACTAGGGAGTACATTAAGGCATTAAACAAGAGACTATGGGTTGTTTTGGGACTAGGGAGTAGAGGCCAAGACAAGTGACTTGGGGTTGTTTTGGCACTGGGGACTAGGGACTAGGGAGTACATTAAGGCATTAAACAAGAGACTATGGGTTGTTTTGGGACTAGGGAGTAGAGGCCAAGACAAGAGACTATGGGTTGTTTTGGGACTAGGGAGTAGAGGCCAAGACAAGTGACTTGGGGTTGTTTTGGCACTGGGGACTAGGGACTAGGGAGTACATTAAGGCATTAAACAAGAGACTATGGGTTGTTTTGGGACTAGTGAGTAGAGGCCAAGACAAGAGACTATGGGTTGTTTTGGGACTAGGGAGTAGAGGCCAAGACAAGAGACTATGGGTTGTTTTGGGACTAGGGAGTAGAGGCCAAGACAAGAGACTATGGGTTGTTTTGGGACTAGGGAGTAGAGGCCAAGACAAGAGTCTATAGGTTGTTTTGGGACTAGGGAGTAGAGGCCAAGACAAGAGACTATGGGTTGTTTTGGGACTAGGGAGTAGAGGCCAAGACAAGATACTATGGGTTGTTTTGGGACTAGGGAGTAGAGGCCAAGACAAGTGACTTGGGGTTGTTTTGGCACTGGGGACTAGGGACTAGGGAGTTCCTTAAGGCATAAAACACGAGACTATGGGTTGTTTTGGGACTAGAGAGTAGAGGCCAAGACAAGTAACTTGAGGTTGTTTTGGGACTGTGGACTAGGGAGTAACTTAGGGGCTAAGACAAGAGACTAGAGGTTGTTTTGGGGCTGGGGACTAAGGAGTACCTTACGGAATAAGACGAGACTAGAGGTTTTTTTGGGACTGGGGACAAGGGAGAACCTTAAGGAATAAGACAGGCGACTAGAGGTTGTTTTGGGACTAGAGAGTAGGGGCTAAGACAAGAGACTAGAGGTTGTTTAGGGACTGGGGACTAGGGAGTAAGTTAGGGGCTAAGACAAGAGACTAGAAGTGGTTTTGGGACTAGGGAGTGCTGTGAGGCAGTGTGACATGGTTCTAAGTTTGTTCTGTGTGCTCTCTCTCGGCCCTGTAGACTCCCCCCTGGTGCCCATCCGGGTACGACTGCAGTACAGCCAACATGTCCTGAGAGAGATCCATGCCAACGCCACCGCCTATGTATGTTATATAAACTACTCACACACACACACACACACACACACACACACACACACACACACACACACACACACACACACACACACACACACACACACACACACACACACACACACACACACACACACACACACACACACACACACACACACACACACACACACACACACTCTTTCTCACTTTCTCTCTCTCTCTCTCTCTCTCTCTTTCTCTTTCTGCTTCTCTCTTGAACACAAACCAGATCCTAACCTTAACCATTAGGTGGAAAACACACATCAAGACAAACCAAGAGTCATGAGGAAGGGGGGGAAACAGATGACATCGTGACATCAGGGACAAACCAAGAGGCATGACGAAGGGGGGGAAACAGATGACATCGTGACATCAGGGACAAACCAAGAGTCAGGAGGAAAGGGGGGGAAACAGATGACATTGTGACATCAGGGACAAACCAAGAGTCAGGAGGAAAGGGGGGAAACAGATGACATTGTGACATCAGGGACAAACCAAGAGTCAGGAGGAAAGGGGGAAACAGATGACATTGTGACATCAGGGACAAACCAAGAGTCAGGATGAAAGGGGGGGAAACAGATGACATTGTGACATCAGGGACAAACCAAGAGTCAGGAGGAAAGGGGGGAAACAGATGACATTGTGACATCAGGGACAAACCAAGAGTCAGGAGGAAAGGGGGGAAACAGATGACATCGTGACATCAGGGACAAACCAAGAGTCAGGAGGAAAGGGGGGAAACAGATGACATTGTGACACTGTGACGCTGAGGTTCCTTCCCCACATCCTACTGCAGTTGACAGTACTGTTAAACCTCCATAGAGATGTGATGGACAAAGAAAAAGAGAGAGAGTGGATGGGGGTTGTTAGAGACAGATGTAGTGAGGAAGAGATGGAGGGATGAGACAGAAAAGAGAGATGGAGGATGAGAGACAGAAAGGAGAGAGTGAGGGAGAGATGGAGGATGAGAGACAGAAAGGAGGGAGTGAGGGAGAGCTGGAGGATGAGAGACAGAAAGGAGGGAGTGAGGGAGAGATGGAGGATGAGAGATAGAAAGGAGAGAGTGAGGGAGAGATGGAGGATGAGAGACAGAAAGGAGAGAGTGAGGGAGAGATGGAGGATGAGAGACAGAAAGGAGAGAGAGTGAGGGAGAGAGAATGGGACGGCATGCACACTCCTCACACATGTCAGTGGTTAGTTGTCTGTGGAACCAGAAAGAGGGAGGGATAGAGGGAGGAGGAGGGATGAAAGGAGGGGTCTGTTTTTGATCTGGTGGGAATTATGTGAATTTGAGAGTTGATGTGCCCCTCTTTTTGTTTTACACCCACACACACATACACCAAGTAGTCTTTACGTTACATGACCAAAAGTATGTGGACATCTGCTGGCCGAACATATCATTTCAAAATCATGGGCATTAATATGGAGTTGGTCCCCACTTTGCTGCTATAACAGCCTCCACTCTTCTGGAAAGGTTTTCCACTAGATGTTGGAACATCGCTGCTGGGACTTGCTTCCATTCACAAGAGCATTAGTGAGGCTGGGCACTGATGTTGGGCGATTAGTCCTGGCTCGCAGTCGGCATTCCAATTTATCCTAAAGGTATTCGACGGGATTGAGGTCAGGGCTTTGTGCAGGCCAGTCAAGTTTTTCCACACTGATCTCGACAAACCATTTCTATATTGACCTCGCTTTGTGCACTGGGGCATTGTCGTGCTGGAACAAGAAATGGTCTTTCCCAAACTATTGCCACAAAGTTGGAAACACATAATTGTCTAGAATATCATTGTACACTGTAGCGTTATGATTTCCCTTCACTTGAACTAAGGGGCCTAGCCTGAACCATGAAAAATATCCCTAGACCATTATTCCTCCACCAAACTTTACAGTTGGCACTATGCATTGGAGCAGGTATCGTTCTTCTGGCTTCCGTCAAACCCAGATGTGTCCATCGGACTGCCAGATGGTGAAGTGTGATTCATCACTACAGAGAATGCGTTTCCACTGCTCCAGAGTCCAATGGCTGCTAGCTTCACAACACTCCAGACGACGCCTGGCATTGTGCATGGTGATCTTAGGCTTATGTGCGGCTGCTCGGTCATGGAAACTCATTTCATGAAGCTCCAGACGGACAGTTATTTTGCTGACTCTGCTTCCAGGATTTTTACACGCTTCATCCCTCGGCGGTCCTGTTCTATGAGCTTGTGTGGCCTACCACTTTGCGGCTGAACCGTTGTTGCTCCTCAACGTTTCCACTTCACAATAACATCACTTACTGTTACCGGGGCAGCTCTAGCAGGGCAGAAATTTGATGAACTGACTTGTTGAAAAGGTGGCATCCTATGACGGTACCACGTTGAAAGTCACTGAGCTCTTCAGTAAAGGCCATTCTACTGCCAATGTTTGTCTATGGATATTTAATGGCCGTGTGCTTGATTTTATACACCTTTCAGCAACAGTGTGGCTGAAATAGCCAAATCCACTCATTTGAATGGTAGTGTGTGCTCTCCTCCCTTTCCTGCTCTTATATATTACCATCCTTCTTTACTTTCCTTTCATCTCCAATCATGCTTTTTACTCTCCACATTTCTCAATCACTCCTTCCTTCCTCCTTTCCTTCCTTACCTTCCCTCCTGTCATTCCTCCATCCCTCCCTCTCTCCCTCTCTCCCTCTCTCTCTCTCTTGGCTCAATTCTGTCCCTGGATTTATTGTACATGGATATTTCTATTGAAATGTGTCCCGGGGTCATAAGAGTAATGTGTTCACCACAGTCATACACATGTCACATTAATACAACATTTTTCAAATAACTTTCCAATCTCTGTTTATCTAAAGTTCTGGCGGTTGGAAGGATATGGGTGCATGGTGTGAGATATTAACCCCATAGCAAGCCATATTTCTGGTGTGTCTAAGGCCTGTGTGTGTGTGTGTGGGGGGGGGGGGGTTGTTGAGAGAGACAGAGAGAGTGTGTTCTTGTGACATAATGAGTGTGTTTCAGTGTCTGTATGTGTGTTTGAGTAGAATTACTTTGTGAGTTTATCTAATTACAACCCCTTGTGTGTTTGTTTCTGATAAGTCTGACGATGTATCACCATTTCCCCAACGTTCTCCCATTAGGACCCAGACTTTGCTGAGGTACTGACAGACCTGAACAGTCGGGAGCTCTTCTGGTTGTCAAGGGGGCCAGCTGGTGATCGCCGTAGAAACCGAGGGCCCGGACCCGAGACACATCTCTGGCTTCATCACTGGAAGGAAGTCATGTGACAGTAAGTGCCACGTCCCTTTATGTAGAACAACCAACCAATCAATCAGCCCACAGTCAGTCACTCAGACAGGTGACATGTTGATTCGATTAAGTTACTCGAGTCGCTCAACATCAAACATGCATCTTCTGTCATCCCATCACACCTGAAATGAGAGACAGAGACCTCAGAGGAATGTGTTTTGTCTTTCAGTTCACTTGTTCCCCTTCTATTCCTCCATGGCTGTTTTAGAAATTCTCTCTCTTCTATACATACTCCTTTCTTTGAAGTCTTATCACTGAAGTAAAACGATGTTTATAGCCCCGCTGTTTGACTTGGTGGTCCACCAAGACCGGGAGAGGAGGTGTGTCGTAGACAAAGTCTGAGACAATTCAGCACACACATGTTCCATTCAAGCGACTCTAATGCAAACATACTTATGTACTTAGATCCCCCCCACACACACTCACACACACATTGTCTTTTTCATACGCACACACACACACATGGTCTTTTTCATACACACACACACACACACACACACACACACACACACACACACACACACACACACACACACACACACACACACACACACACACACACACACACACACACACACACACACACACACACACACACACACACACACACACACACACACACACACACACACACTGGGCGATGCCAAGGTCACAGTCTGCTGGACCTCACTCTCCATACTGGTGTTCCAGCTCCATGATTAACAGGTTGACGTTATGTGTGAAGAATTCAACCCAAAACACTCGTTTCACTCTCTCCTTACATCTCTTTCTCTCTCTCTTGCTCTCTCTCTCTCTCTCTCTCTCTCTGCCTGTCTCTCTTTCTCTCTCTCTCTCTCTCTCTCTCTCTGCCTGTCTCTCTTGCTCTCTCTCTCTCTCTCTGCCTGTCTCTCTTGCTCTCTCTCTCTGCCTGTCTCTCTTGCTCTCTCTCTCTCTCTCTCTGCCTGTCTCTCTTGCTCTCTCTCTCTTGCTCTCTCTCTCTCTCTGCCTGTCTCTCTTGCTCTCTCTCTCTCTCTCTCTCTCTGCCTTTCTCTCTTGCTCTCTCTCTCTCTCTCTCTCTGCCTGTCTCTCTCTCTCTCTCTCTCTCTCTGCCTGTCTCTCTCTCTTGCTCTCTCTCTCTCTCTGCCTGTCTCTCTCTTGCTCTCTCTCTCTCGCTCTCTCTGCCTGTCTCTCTCTCTCTGCCTGTCTCTCTCTCTCTTGCTCTCTCTCTTGCTCTCTCTTTCTCTCTCTCTGCCTGCCTGTCTCTCTCTCTCTCTCTCTCTCTCTCTCTCTCTCTCTCTCTCTCTCTCTCTCTCTCTCTCTCTCTCTCTCTCTCTCTCTCTCTCTCTCTCTCTCTCTCTCTCTCTCTCTCTCTCTCTCTCTCTCTTGCTCTCTCTCTCTCTCTCGCTCTCTGCCTGTCTCTCTCTCTCTGCCTGTCTCTCTCTCTGCCTGTCTCTCTCTCTCTGCCTGGCTCTCTCTCTCTTGCTCTCTCTCTCTCTCTCTCTCTCTCTCTCTCTCTCTCTCTCTCTCTCTCTCTGCCTGTCTCTCTTGTTCTGTTCTTGTTCTGTCTTGAACTCCTTCCCCTCTTTCACTCCCATTCAGACTTTTTTTGAGTAGTTTTCTCCCTTCTTTTCTCTTCTCTCCTTCTCTATTTGTCTTTCCCTGTCTGTCTTCTAAGCCCCTTGGTGTTCAACAAGGGTTACCTCATCCCACGGTTTAACCTTGGGTTAGAGTGTGCATGTGTTGGGGGGTACACCACTTAAGCTAGAATTCTCTCTTTTAAGATGACACACACATACCCCTCCTCACCCCAAAGGTCTGTATGGACGAGTTGTGCTCTATTCCGGTCCCTGTGATTGTCCCCTTTGGTGGAGTGATGACATGGGGTGTGTGTGCATGTGTGTGTGTGTCGTTCTACAGCGGAGACGTGAGAGAATGTGTTCTGGCCCTCTCTCGGCTCCCCCCTGTCTGACTCTCCAGACTAACATGGTGAATTATAACACGACAGAGAGCATTGCCTCATCTCGCATGCAAGAGCTGCCTCATCACACACAGATTAGTCTGTAGTAGTCTGGGTCTGGGGCTGAAATGGAAAGGGAACAATGTTTTGAGATCAGAATCAGGGAGACCCTACTCATACTCCCTCTCTCATCATCCTCTCTCGTTCCACCTTCAATTCGCTTTATGGAAACGTGAAAAAAATTCAAATGTGGCACTGCGTGTTCATCTGTTATGTAGAAATAATTTACTAACACGTTTTCCTATCTCACTTCTCTCTTTCTGTCCTCCACTCCCTCTCTTTCTCTCTCCAGCCATCCAGAGTGTCATGTCCAGTGGTGATGCATTGACACCAGGGAAGACAGGTGGTGTGGGATCAGCATTCTTTCATCTCCATGACAACGGCACTCTGGACTACCAGGTATGGATCTGAACTGAATTTAATTGATTTGAAATAAATGAATCAAATGGAATTGTACTGTCACTATTTACATTTCTGAACTGAACTGAACCACCAAACCAACCCATATCCTGCTCCGTCCACAGGTCCAGATAGCGGGGTTATCCAGTGAAGTGGTGGGTCTGACCATCGAGCTAAAGCCTCGGCGGCGCAGTAAGCGCTCCGTGCTGTATGACCTAGCTCCAGAGTTCGACAGGCCCAGCGGGCGAGCGACGGGAAGCTGGAGTCGTCTGGAGGCGCGTCACATCCACATGCTGCTGCAGAACGAACTGTTCATCAACGTGGCTACAGCACACAGCCAGGAGGGGGAGCTACGCGGACAGATCAGGGGCCTGCTCTACAACGGTCTGGAGGCACCCAGATATGGTGAGACACTGACCTCAGACCAGAGCAGAAACTAGGGCTGAATCCTAAATCAACCCCCTTTGTCTCGCTCCTTCATTTGTGCATTCGCTCATCCATTCGTGAATTGTTTTTGAGTTTGCGCCATTTCACACTAGAATGGAGTCGCGCATAATTATGAGCCACCTGTGTTTGACACAGGTAACACATGAAATACCTCCCAAATGACATGTTTAACTGTGACTGTTATCTTATAAAATGACAGGGGATTTTTTCCTATTTGAATTTCATGTCCATTTTATTATTTAAATGTGGAACATGCATTGCATCATTCAAGTCAAGATTATATCCCGAACCTCTGTCACAGCCGGCCGCTACCGGTAGACCCATGAGAAAATTGGCCCAGTGTTGTCTAGATTAGGTGAGGGTTTGGCTGGCAGGGATGCCCTTGTCCCATCGCGCTCTAGCGACTCCTTTGGCTAGCCATGCGCATGCACGTTGACATGGTCGCCGGGTGTACAGTGTTTCCCCCAACACATTGGTGCGGCTGGCTTCGGGGTTAAGTGGGCGTTGTGTCAAGAAGCAGTGCGGCTTGGTGGGGTTGTGTTACTACAGTATGTCCTGAAGTTGATTGATCCCCTCTCTTGAAATTACCCTTTGAGTTTTGTTAGTAACACGTGACAATGGAAGGCCCTCCGAGCGATTTGGTAGTGGACTGGTTGAGGATTCACCATAGAGAAACTCAAATACACTGAGGTTGAGTAAATGCATAGTTCGGATGGATACTCCAGTCCTCTAGACTAGAGACAGTGTCCACAGAGGCACCCTTATAAAGTATCTGAAAGAAAAACATTGATCCCAATTTGAGAAAATTCTCTTTAACTCTACTCTTTTGCTTTTCATTCATATTTAATTCTCACCTTCTCCTTCCCTAGAGATCCCTATCCCTCTGGCAGGCCAGTTTGTGGCCCCTCCAGTCCTGACCAGTGCTGGGGGCCATGCCTGGGTGTCTGTGGATGAGCGCTGTCACCTCCATTATGAGATCGTGGTGGCAGGCCTCAGCAAAGCTGATGACCTCACAGTCAGCGCCCACCTTCATGGATTTGCTGAGATCGGAGAGCTTGGCGAGAGCAGCACCAATCACAAGAGACTGCTGACAGGGTTCTACGGTTCTCAGGTAGGCAGAGGGAGACGCATGAATAATCACAGACACACAACTTCGTCATGACAGTATGATATAGATCATGTATACATACAGCAGAATCTTATTCTCTCTCTCTCGCTCTCTCTCGCTCTCTCTCGCTCTCTCTCGCTCTCTCTCGCAGGCCCAGGGTGTGTTGAAGGACATCAGTGTAGAGTTGTTCCGTCACCTGGACAGAGGGACAGCCTTCATTCAGGTCAGCACCAAGGTCAACACCAGAGGAGAGATACGTGGACGGGTGAGTAGGACCTCAACCACTTAACAACCGTTAATCAACCACTCTAAAATCCTAACACAGTGCTCAACCTCAACCGTAGCTCGATCCACACTCCTCACACTCTCAATCCACACTCTTCAGTTTGATCATGCATTACTGGAATATATTGAGATGGAGCGATAACAGGTGGAGGAGAGGAGGGAGGGAGCTGAGGCTCCTTAGGGCCCTAGTCAGCTGTGTGTGTGTGTGTGTGTGTGTGTGTGTGTGTGTGTGTGTGTGTGTGTGTGTGTGTGTGTGTGTGTGTGTGTGTGTGTGTGTGTGTGTGTGTGTGTGTGTGTGTGTGTGTGTGTGTGTGTGTGTGTGTGTGTGTGTGTGTGTGTGTGTGTGTGTGATTGCTCACTTAGCCAGTGTGGGCCACTCACTGGCAGGTGGTCTTGTGTTTTTAATGACATTTTGTTGAAAAGTACAAGTTTTGTGAGGACACACACACACAAATACATCGTTACACGCTAACATATCTGCAGGTGGCTTGGTTTATGATTTTGTCTTAGCTGCCAGGGATTAGAATGGAAGAAAGAAACGTGTGAGGACACACACACACACACACACACAGTAAGGTCCGGTAGTTTTAATATTAAACAGGTCTGACACATAAACAGCCATCTGACGTGGAGCCGTAGAGACATGGGCGGAAAGCTGGCTGAACGCTCCATTTAGGACTAATTTACAAGTACACTTTATAACAAGGCACAAGGGAGGTTTGTCCAACAAATCACTGAAATCCTAACCTCTGTCTTCCCCCCTCTCTCCCTACTTCCTCCTCCTTGTACTCTATCTCTTGGTCCCTTCTCTTATTCTCCTATTCTCATGCTCACCCCTTTTCTGCTCCTCTCTATCTATGTCCCTTTCTCATGCTCACCCCTTTTCTGCTCCTCCTCTATCTATGTCCCTTTCTCATGCTCACCCCTTTTCTGCTCCTCCTCTATCTATGTCCCTTTCTCATGCTCACCCCTTTTCTGCTCCTCCTCTATCTATGTCCCTTTCTCATGCTCACCCCTTTTCTGCTCCTCTCTATCTATGTCCCTTTCTCATGCTCACCCCTTTTCTGCTCCTCCTCTATCTATGTCCCTTTCTCATGCTCACCCCTTTTCTGCTCCTCCTCTATCTATGTCCCTTTCTCTCATGCTCACCCCTTTTCTGCTCCTCCTCTATCTATGTCCCTTTCTCATGCTCACCCCTTTTCTGCCCCTCCTCTATCTATGTCCCTTTCTCATGCTCACCCCTTTTCTGCTCCTCTCTATCTATGTCCCTTTCTCATGCTCACCCCTTTTCTGCTCCTCCTCTATCTATGTCCCTTTCTCATGCTCACCCCTTTTCTGCTCCTCTCTATCTATGTCCCTTTCTCATGCTCACCCCTTTTCTGCTCCTCTCTATCTATGTCCCTTTCTCATGCTCACCCCTTTTCTGCTCCTCTCTATCTATGTCCCTTTCTCATGCTCACCCCTTTTCTGCTCCTCCTCTATCTATGTCCCTTTCTCATGCTCACCCCTTTTCTGCTCCTCTCTATCTATGTCCCTTTCTCATGCTCACCCCTTTTCTGCTCCTCTCTATCTATGTCCCTTTCTCATGCTCACCCCTTTTCTGCTCCTCCTCTATCTATGTCCCTTTCTCATGCTCACCCCTTTTCTGCTCCTCTCTATCTATGTCCCTTTCTCATGCTCACCCCTTTTCTGCTCCTCCTCTATCTATGTCCCTTTCTCATGCTCACCCCTTTTCTGCTCCTCTCTATCTATGTCCCTTTCTCATGCTCACCCCTTTTCTGCTCCTCTCTATCTATGTCCCTTTCTCATGCTCACCCCTTTTCTGCTCCTCCTCTATCTATGTCCCTTTCTCATGCTCACCCCTTTTCTGCTCCTCCTCTATCTATGTCCCTTTCTCATGCTCACCCCTTTTCTGCTCCTCCTCTATCTATGTCCCTTTCTCATGCTCACCCCTTTTCTGCTCCTCTCTATCTATGTCCCTTTCTCATGCTCACCCCTTTTCTGCTCCTCCTCTATCTATGTCCCTTTCTCATGCTCACCCCTTTTCTGCTCCTCCTCTATCTATGTCCCTTTCTCATGCTCACCCCTTTTCTGCTCCTCCTCTATCTATGTCCCTTTCTCATGCTCACCCCTTTTCTGCTCCTCCTCTATCTATGTCCCTTTCTCATGCTCACCCCTTTTCTGCTCCTCCTCTATCTATGTCCCTTTCTCATGCTCACCCCTTTTCTGCTCCTCCTCTATCTATGTCCCTTTCTCATGCTCACCTCTTTTCTGCCCCTCTCTATCTATGTCCCTTTCTCAAGCTCGTCCCCTCTTTCTTTCTTTCTTTCTCTCTCTATCACCCCCTTTCCATTCTGCTCTCTCTTCCTCCCTCCTTCTGTCTTTCTCTCCCTACAGGTCCATGTGCCAAACAACTGTGAGTTTGGGACAAGGGGTGAGGTGGAGGTGGCTGAGTTTGATGGCCTGTTTGTGCATGATCCTGAGGAACTAAAGAAAGACCCCCGCACCTGTTTCTTCGAAAGTCAACACCACGCCCACGGCTCACTCTGGACCCCCAACTACAACAACTGTTTCACCTGCAGCTGTCAGGTAGGACTGTTCCAACTACAACCACTAGGGCGGTGCTATAGCTACGCATTCAATTAACTGCTGGTTTTCCAGACACTGATTAAGTCTAGTCCTGAACTAAGAAGCCCTTTCCATGGAGAATCTAGAAGTATAGTTTCTACTTCTATATTGAGTGACTTTGTGGCTAACCACTCTCTCTCTTCTTCTGTCCATTTTCTCTTCCCTCATCTCTCTGTTCTCCCTGTAGAAGCGCACAGTGATCTGTGACCCGGTCATCTGTCCAGTCCTCACCTGTTCTCGCACCATACAACCTGAGGACAAGTGCTGCCCCGTGTGTCTCGGTGAGTGTGTGTGTATGAGTGTGTGTGTTACTATGTTTGAATAGGATTGTGTGCTTGAGTGTGTTTTCCTTATTATTGAGAGGACTTACTATTGACATTTCACCACATTACGGTCGTAAGTTGTGAAATAATACTTTCCTGTGTCCGTTACCCCTGTCTGTCCTTTAGAGAGGAAAGACCCCAAGAACATGAAGACTCCAGAGAGGCTAGATGAGCATCCAGAAGGTTCTGAACCATCTCTCTGTCTGACTGTCACTCCCCTTTCTTTCTCACTTTCACCATCTGTCTGTTCCTCTGTCTCTCCATGCCAGGAGGCACTCGTTCTGTCTCTCTACATCACCCTCCCTCCTCTCCATCTGTCTGTTCCTCTGTCTCTCCCTGCCAGGAGGCACTCGTTCTGTCTCTCTACATCACCCTCCCTCCTCTCCATCTGTCTGTTCCTCTGTCTCTCCCTGCCAGGAGGCACTCGTTCTGTCTCTCTACATCACCCTCCCTCCTCTCCATCTGTCTGTTCCTCTGTCTCTCCCTGCCAGGAGGCACTCGTTCTGTCTCTCTACATCACCCTCCCTCCTCTCCATCTGTCTGTTCCTCTGTCTCTCCCTGCCAGGAGGCACTCGTTCTGTCTCTCTACATCACCCTCCCTCCTCTCCATCTGTCTGTTCCTCTGTCTCTCCCTGCCAGGAGGCACTCGTTCTGTCTCTCTACATCACCCTCCCTCCTCTCCATCTGTCTGTTCCTCTGTCTCTCCCTGCCAGGAGGCACTCGTTCTGTCTCTCTACATCATCCTCCCTCCTCTCAATCTATCTGTTCCTCTGTCTCTCCCTGCCAGGAGGCACTCGTTCTGTCTCTCTACATCATCCTCCCTCCTCTCCATCTGTCTGTTCCTCTGTCTCTCCCTGCCAGGAGGCACTCGTTCTGTCTCTCTACATCACCCTCCCTCCTCTCCTTCTGTCTGTTCCTATGTCTCTCCCTGCCAGGAGGCACTCGTTCTGTCTCTCTACATCACCCTCCCTCCTCTCCTTCTGTCTGTTCCTCTGTCTCTCCCTGCCAGGAGGCACTCGTTCTGTCTCTCTACATCACCCTCCCTCCTCTCCTTCTGTCTGTTCCTCTGTCTCTCCCTGCCAGGAGGCACTCGTTCTGTCTGTCTACATCACCCTCCCTCCTCTCCTGTCTGTTCCTCTGTCTCTCCCTGCCAGGAGGCACTCGTTCTGTCTCTCTACATCACCCTCCCTCTGTCTGTTCCTGTCTCTCCCTGCCAGGAGGCACTCGTTCTGTCTCTCTACATCACCCTCACTCCTCTCCTTCGTCTGTTCCTCTGTCTCTCCCTGCCAGGAGGCACTCGTTCTGTCTCTCTACATCACCCTCCCTATGTCTGTTCCTCTGTCTCTCCCTGCCAGGAGGCACTCGTTCTGTCTCTCTACATCACCCTCCCTCCTCTCCATCTGTCTGTTCCTCTGTCTCTCCCTGCCAGGAGGCACTCGTTCTGTCTCTCTACATCACCCTCCCTCCTCTCCATCTGTCTGTTCCTCTGTCTCTCCCTGCCAGGAGGCACTCGTTCTGTCTCTCTACATCACCCTCCCTCCTCTCCTTCTGTCTGTTCCTCTATCTCTCCCTGCCAGGAGGCACTCGTTCTGTCTCTCTACATCACCCTCCCTCTGTCTGTTCCTCTGTCTCTCCCTGCCAGGAGGCACTTGTTCTGTCTCTCTACATCATCCTCCCTCCTCTCCTTCTGTCTGTTCCCTCTGTCTCTTTGTGCCAACAGATATGTTTTACCTCTGAGATTGATATGTATTTCTAATGCTAAGAGTGTCCTCTATTTCTCTCATCCCTCTGAACCCCCCTGTACTCACTCACTCACTCACTCACTCACTCACTCACTCACTCACTCACTCACTCACTCACTCACTCACTCACTCACTCACTCAGGTTGTTACTTTGAGGGGGACCAGAAGATGCATGCTCCTGGGTCAACATGGCATCCATTCGTCCCTCCATTTGGCTACATCAAGTGTGCTCTCTGCACCTGCAAGGTAGACCTCTAGGTTACTTCTTCACAGCTCGGATGATGTAAGTTGATAAGTGATGCTAACAAAACATAATTAGAAACATAATCTTTCTGCAGCTTTGTAGAATTTAATGTAAATTATGCTAATTTCCCATTGTGTCTTTCCTCCTCTACTCCTGTAGGGGGCGACAGGCGAGGTGCACTGTGAGAAGGTGACGTGTCCAGCCCTGACCTGCAGTCGTCCGGTACGCCGTAGCCCCTCAGACTGCTGTAAGGAATGTCCGGAGGAAGACAAACCCCCCTTGGTGCACGCTGACATGATGCAGGCAGACGGAACGCGTCACTGCAAGTTTGGGAAGAACTTCTACCAGAACAGTGACAACTGGCACCCCCGTGTACCCCTGATGGGAGAGATGAAGTGCATCACCTGCTGGTGTGACGTGAGTATTACAGGGAGTCGGGGACCAGTCGGGGACCAGACAAGTCTTTTGCAAAATACAGACACTTAAGAGTGACTTTGGACCTGTTGCCAAGCAACAAAACTCAAGACAAAAAAGCTTCAGACTGTTGGACCTAAACCCCATAGACCAAAAAGGAAAAAAACACTGTAGAACTCCCTCTGTTTCAGTAAACCTTTAGAAAAAGACTCAACGTTTCTTCTGACTGAAGAAGTTTTTCCATGCCACTGTGCTCAATACATATTTGTACAGATAGAGTAGGGATGTTTCAGACTTTGTTGGGCTTCATAGCTGTAGGGATGGTCCATACCCCTTGTCTGGTCTATACCCCCTTGTCTGGTCCATACCCCCTTGTCTGGTCCATACCCCCTTGTCTGGTCCATACCCCCTTGTCTGGTCCATACCCCCTTGTCTGGTCCATACCCCTTGTCTGGTCCATACCCCTTGTCTGGTCCATACCCCTTGTCTGGTCCATACCCCTTGTCTGGTCCATACCCCTTGTCTGGTCCATACCCCTTGTCTGGTCCATACCCCCTTGTCTGGTCCATACCCCCTTGTCTGGTCCATACCCCCTTGTCTGGTCCATACCCCTTGTCTGGTCCATACCCCTTGTCTGGTCCATACCCCTTGTCTGGTCCATACCCCCTTGTCTGGTCCATACCCCCTGTCTGGTCCATACCCCTTGTCTGGTCCATACCCCCTTGTCTGGTCCATACCCCCTTGTCTGGTCCATACCCCCTTGTCTGGTCCATACCCCCTTGTCTGGTCCATACCCCTTGTCTGGTCCATACCCCTTGGGGAAACATTCCAGTGTCAGTGTGGGGAACTCTGGGATTTGAAGTGGAGCATTTTCTGGTTTCACAGCATTGTGAGAAGCATTCCTAATGTACCTCCCTTGGTCTCTCTCTCCCTCCCTCCCTCCTTTCTTTCTCTCCCTCTCGCCAGCATGGCGTGACTAAGTGTCAGAGGAAACAGTGTCCAGTCCTGACCTGTAGTAACATCACCCGCCGGGAGGGCATGTGCTGTCCTGAGTGCCAAGGTGACAAGCACACACAAACATACACCCTCCTCCCTCATGCTCCCTAGCCAGAGCATCCAAGCACACACAAACATACACCCTCCTCCCTCATGCTCCCTAGCCAGAGCATCCAAGCACACACAAACATACACCTCCTCCCTCATGCTCCCTAGCCAGAGCATCCAAGCACACACAAACATACACCCTCCTCCCTCATGCTCCCTAGCCAGAGCATCCAAGCACACACAAACATACACCCTCCTCCCTCATGCTCCCTAGCCAGAGCATCCAAGCACACACAAACATACACCCTCCTCCCTCATGCTCCCTAGCCAGAGCATCCAAGCACACACAAACATACACCCTCCTCCCTCAAGCTCCCTAGCCAGAGCATCCAAGCACACAAACATACACCCTCCTCCCTCATGCTCACTAGCCAGAGCATCCAAGCACACACAAACATACACCCTCCTCCCTCATGCTCCCTCGCCAGAGCATCCAAGCACACACAAACATACACCCTCCTCCCTCATGCTCCCTAGCCAGAGCATCCAAGCACACACAAATATACACCCTCCTCCCTCATGCTCCCTAGCCAGAGCACCCAAGCACACACAAACATACACCCTCCTCCCTCATGCTCCCTAGCCAGAGCATCCAAGGACACATGATTGAAATAGCGAGACATGCTCTCAATCCTGATGACATGCTTTCAAACAGTGATGAATCATGTAGTAATCACAGATTAATTCATATTGGATTGTCTCTTTTGTTTAGATTCCAAAGAGGAAGAGGAGGAGCTGATGAAAGTTCCGGAAAAGAAGAACAGCTGGAGACACTGAGCTGAGATCCCCCCCTCTCTACCTACTCCCTCATGGGCAGACCTAGACCTGCACACTGGGTCAGCTAACACCCCCCTAAAATCGAGACCCCTATAACCCTCCAGCCCCAACCCACAACCCCCCCGTCCACTCCCACCCCTTAGTCAGCCTAAGGATTGTAACGAAGGAAAGAAAGACAAACAGAAGAAAAGAAAGAAGCACTGAGGTGTCATGGAAGAGAATGGAAAGAAGGGAACAAAAAGAGTGGACCAACCACAGCTGCTGCAGCAGTGTCTTTTGACTGGTTCCTCCTTTGAAATTTGCCATTTTTGTTTTGTTTTCAGTTCTTTTGTCTCCCCGTGATGAATTTTGCCCACCCTTTCAAAAATCACATACAATTACCCTTCATATTCGAATACAACAAGGTTTGCTTAGTTTTTAAAATGGATGTGTTGGTAGTCTTTGCATTGTTAGGTGTGTGTGTGTGTGTGTGTGTCTGCCAGTGGTAAAAATGCTTGGTGGCTAGATGGAAACACACACAAAACATAGACTGAGCATCGCTGACTATCTGATAAACCAGCACCCCACATATGTCCTGTCATCCCATCCAGTCAGCACCACACATATGTCCTGTCATCCCATCCAGTCAGCACCACACATATGTCCTGTCATCCCATCCAGTCAGCACCACACATATGTCCTGTCGTCCCATCCAGTCAGCACCACACATATGTCCTGTCGTCCCATCCAGTCAGCACCACACATATGTCCTGTCATCCCATCCAGTCAGCACCACACATATGTCCTGTCATCCCATCCAGTCAGCACCACACATATGTCCTGTCATCCCATCCAGTCAGCACCACACATATGTCCTGTCGTCCCATCCAGTCAGCACCACACATATGTCCTGTCATCCCATCCAGTCAGCACCACACATATGTCCTGTCATCCCATCCAGTCAGCACCACACATATGTCCTGTCATCCTATCCAGTCAGCACCACACATATGTCCTGTCATCCCATCCAGTCAGCACCACACATATGTCCTGTCATCCCATCCAGTCAGCACCACACAAATGTCCTGTCATCCCATCCAGTCAGCACCACACAAATGTCCTGTCATCCCATCCAGTCAGCACCACACATATGTCATGTCATCCCATCCAGTCAGCACCACACATATGTCCTGTCATCCCATCCAGTCAGCACCACACATATGTGGAACTCTTCCCTTGGAAAAGCATAACACACCCAAGTATCTATTCTAATTGCTCACTGAAGAGATTAGAATATACAGTAACTTTACATAAACATTTGATTTAGATTTATTTGCAGCTCTGAGTCTGGTACCATTGACCTGTATTGCACCTCTTCATGTGGTTGTCTGTTTCTCATTTCAGTAATATGTATAATTATTTTAAAATACTTTGTATTAGTGTTGTTATTTTTCTGAATTTTGCTTGTATTTATTGAACGTTTGAAGAAAAAATTAAAGTTGTTTGTAAGAAATCGTCTTTTGACAATTTATTTGAAACCATGACATTTTCCACTCTCCTCCTCCCCTTCTCTCTTTATCTTAATCTCTATCTCTCTTTCATTTCTTCTCTCCACTCTTCCATTTCCCGTTTCAACTGGTTCCACTTTCCTTCTCCAAACTTTCTCTCTCTCTATCTCTCTCTCTACATACTGTATATATATATATGAACACTTATCTCCCTCTGATCTGTCTGTTTTTCTCTCCCTCTGATCTGTCTGTTTTCTCTCCCTCTGATCTGTCTGTTTTCTCTCCCTCTGATCTGTCTGTTTTCTCTCCCTCTCCTCCTCCCTCGTTCTGTCCAGCTGGATTTGAGGAATGGTGAAATGTGACAGACGTAGCTCCCCTCTCTCTCTCCCTCTGATCTGTCTGTTTTCTCTCCCTCTGATCTGTCTGTTTTCTCTCCCTCTGATCTGTCTGTTTTCTCTCCCTCTGATCTGTCTGTTTTCTCTCCCTCTGATCTGTCTGTTTTCTCTCCCTCTGATCTGTCTGTTTTCTCTCCCTCTGATCTGTCTGTTTTCTCTCCCTCTGATCTCTCTGTTTTCTCTCCCTCTGATCTGTCTGTTTTCTCTCCCTCTGATCTGTCTGTTTTCTCTCCCTCTGATCTGTCTGTTTTCTCTCCCTCTGATCTGTCTGTTTTCTCTCCCTCTGATCTGTCTGTTTTCTCTCCCTCTGATCTGTCTGTTTTCTCTCCCTCTGATCTGTCTGTTTTTCTCTCCCTCTGATCTGTCTGTTTTTCTCTCCCTCTGATCTGTCTGTTTTCTCTCCCTCTGTTCTGTCTGTTTTCTCTCTCTCTGATCTGTCTGTTTTCTCCCCCTCTGTTCTGTCTGTTTTCTCTCCCTCTGTTCTGTCTGTTTTCTCTCCCTCTGATCTGTCTGTTTTCTCTCCCTCTCCTCCTCCCTCGTTCTGTCCAGCTGGATTTGAGGAATGGTGAAATGTGACAAACAGACGTAGCTCCCCTCTCTCTCTCCCTCTGATCTGTCTGTTTTCTCTCCCTCTGATCTGTCTGTTTTCTCTCCCTCTGATCTGTCTGTTTTCTCTCCCTCTGTTCTGTCTGTTTTCTCTCCCTCTGTTCTGTCTGTTTTCTCTCCCTCTGATCTGTCTGTTTTCTCTCCCTCTGATCTGTCTGTTTTCTCTCCCTCTGATCTGTCTGTTTTCTCTCCCTCTCCTCCTCCCTCGTTCTGTCCAGCTGGATTTGAGGAATGGTGAAATGTGACAGACGTAGCTCCCCTCTCTCTCTCTGATCTGTCTGTTTTCTGATCTGTCTGTTTTCTCTCCCTCTGATCTGTCTGTTTTCTCTCCCTCTGATCTGTCTGTTTTCTCTCCCTCTGATCTGTCTGTTTTCTCTCCCTCTGATCTCTGTTTTCTCTCCCTCTGATCTGTCTGTTTTCTCTCCCTCTGATCTGTCTGTTTTCTCTCCCTCTGATCTGTCTGTTTTCTCTCCTCTGATCTGTCTCTGATCTGTCTGTTTTCTCTCCCTCTGTTTTCTCTCCCTCTGATCTGTCTGTTTTCTCTCCTCTGATCTGTCTGTTTTCTCTCTCCTCTGATCTGTCTGTTTTTCTCTCCTCTGATTTCTCTCTCCTCTGATCTGTCTGTTTTCTCCCCTCTCTGATCTGTCTGTTTTCTCTCCCTCTGTTCTGTCTGTTTTCTCTCCCTCTGATCTGTCTGTTTTCTCTCCCTCTGTTCTGTCCAGCTGGATTTGAGGAATGGTGAAATGTGACAAACAGACGTAGCTCCCTCTGATCTGATCTGTTTTTTCTCTCCCTCTGATCTGTCTGTTTTCTCCCCTCTGATCTGTCTGTTTTCTCTCCCTCTGTTCTGTCTGTTTTCTCTCCTCTGTTCTGTCTGTTTTCTCCCCTCTGTTCTGTCTGTTTTCTCTCCCTCTGTTCTGTCTGTTTTCTCTCCCTCTGTTCTGTCTGTTTTCTCTCCCTCTGTTCTGTCTGTTTTCTCTCCCTCTGATCTGTCTGTTTTCTCTCCCTCTCCTCCTCCCTCGTTCTGTCCAGCTGGATTTGAGGAATGGTGAAATGTGACAAACAGACGTAGCTCCCCTCTCTCTCTCCCTCTGATCTGTCTGTTTTCTCTCCCTCTGATCTGTCTGTTTTCTCTCCCTCTGATCTGTCTGTTTTCTCTCCCTCTGTTCTGTCTGTTTTCTCTCCCTCTGTTCTGTCTGTTTTCTCTCCCTCTGTTCTGTCTGTTTTCTCTCCCTCTGTTCTGTCTGTTTTCTCTCCCTCTGTTCTGTCTGTTTTCTCTCCCTCTGTTCTGTCTGTTTTCTCTCCCTCTGATCTGTCTGTTTTCTCTCCCTCTGATCGGTCTTTCTCTCCCTCTGATCTGTCTGTTTTCTCCCCCTCTGTTCTGTCTGTTTTCTCTCCCTCTGTTCTGTCTGTTTTCTCTCCCTCTGTTCTGTCTGTTTTCTCTCCCTCTGATCTGTCTGTTTTCTCTCCCTCTGATCTGTCTGTTTTCTCTCCCTCTCCTCCTCCCTCGTTCTGTCCAGCTGGATTTGAGGAATGGTGAAATGTGACAAACAGACGTAGCTCCCCTCTCTCTCTCCCTCTCCACCCTTCATCAGATGGCACTCTTTATTTTCCTCTCCTCCGTTCCATAGACATACACCACATGTGTTCTACAGCACCCGCAATGCACTCTGCCCCTGATGGACACACACACACACACACACACACACACACACACACACACACACACACACACACACACACACACACACACACACACACACACACACACACACACACACACACACACACACACACACACACACACACACACACACATAATGACTCAGCCAAAGGACAGACAGACTGAAACATAAACACACACTCTGCCCCTGAAGAAGGAACACACACACGTGCACACAGGTTAGTGTTTTTCCGTCACGAATCTGGTTCTGGAAGCAGCTCTGCAGAGTGGTCCCTAGCTGGCACAAACACAAAGTCATAAAATGTGTTTTTAAACCTAACCTTGACCACACTGCAAATCCTACTGCCTAACCCTAACCTTAAATTAAGACCAAAAAGCTCATGTTTGTTTTCATTAATTTATACAATATAGCCAATTCTATAGCCAATCTAAAGGGAAATTGTTCAGTTCTGCCTCCAGGACAAGACGCGTAACAACAAACGTCAACCTGCCACATGCACACTGATTCAGCCAAACGACACAGACTGAATATCTACCTCTCCCCCTATGGGCAAGGTAAATAGTATTGATGTAAATCACTTCCTACTGTAGAGCCAGCTGGTTGTGAGCTTGCCCAGTAGCATTTGTTGACCTTCCCATAGCAGAGAACAGAGCAGAGTAGAGGGAGAGGCCATGTTGTAAAGCCATCAGCAAGCCGGCTGACCGGCCAGCAGCCATACAGCTGGAGGCAAGGGTCAAAGGTCAACCATGCTGAACTATGGCTCTGTTCCCACAGCCTGGATCAGAGGCATGTCTACTGACTGACTGGGGAGGGAGGGATGTGGGTCTGCATCTGCATGCCATGGTGTTGGTGCATTTTCATTGCACATTCCTGTTTTCACTCCTTCTCTCTTACCCCCCTCTCTCATTTTTCTCTCTCTCTCTCTCTCTCTCTCTCTCTCTCTCTCTCTCTCTCTCTCTCTCTCTCTCTCTCTCATATATATATATATATATATATATATATATATATATATATATATATATATATATATATATATATATACGTGGCTTTGTGGGCCACAGGGCCTTTGAAAAGCATCTTAAATCTCTAGGCCTGAGATCTAGGCATGGGCAGGCAGCACAGGGCTCAGCTCCACACTAACCCCCTATAGCAGACAGCACACCCAGGGACACAGCCCCACCCAGACTGGGCTAGGAGAAAGTTACAGGGAAACAGCCCCACCCAGACTGGGCTAGGATAAAGTTACAGGGACACGGCCCCACCCAGACTGGGCTAAGAGAAAGTTACAGGGACACAGCCCCACCCAGACTGGGCTAGGAGAAAGTTACAGGAAAACAGCCCCACCCAGACTGGGCTAGGAGAAAGTTACAGGGAAACAGCCCCACCCAGACTGGGCTAAGAGAAAGTTACAGGGAAACAGCCCCACCCCGACTGGGCTAGGAGAAAGTTACAGGGAAACAGCCCCACCCAGACTGGGCTAAGAGAAAGTTACAGGGAAACAGCCCCACCCAGACTGGGCTAGGAGAACGTTACAGGGAAACAGCCCCCCCCCCCGACTGGGCTAGGAGAAAGTTACAGGGAAACAGCCCCACCCAGACTGGGCTAGGAGAAAGTTACAGGGAAACAGCCCCACCCAGACTGGGCTATGAGAATGTTACAGGGAAGCAGGATTCGAATGAGGAGAAAAGAGAGTGGGATTATAAAAATAGGAGAGAATGAAAAGAAGATCAGAGAGAAAGTGTGGGAGCAGATAGAGAGAGAGAATGGGGAGCGAGATTTAGAGGAAAGAACAGGAGGAGGAGGAGGTGGAGGAGGAGGAGGAGGAGGAGGAGGAGGAGGAGAGAGCTGTTGTTGTCCTGGTGTGACCCAGGGCTGTTTAACTTTCTCGAGGAGAAGTTACACGAAGGGAGAGGCCAGTAAACAAGGCTCCTGCATCATCAGAGAGAGAGAGAGAGAGAGAGAGAGAGAGAGAGAGAGAGAGAGAGAGAGAGAGAGAGAGAGAGAGAGAGAGAGAGAGAGAGAGAGAGAGAGAGAGTTAAAGAACCAAAGAGGAAGAGGGTAGAGAGACACAGTAAGAAAGACATGGACAGAGAGGGTTTTCCACTGCGTTAATTACTAACACTGTACCCCTCTCTTATAACAACAACAGCAGGATAACAGCTGTTAAAATCACCAGGAGTTAGCAACTCGGCAACAAACATGCTACCAACACTCACTGTTCACACACACGCACATACACACACACATACTACATTCATCCATTCAGTCCTTTCTGTTCCCCTACAGCGGTCTACTGTGCCCTCTAATGGTCGCTGACAAAAACTGCAATCAAGTTGCTGTTCATTCACTACAAGGCTACATCAAGCCACAGGACACCCCTTTGATTTGTTTGAGTGATTTCACTACAGTGAATTCTTGATTGGCACGTTATATTATATTAGTTTTACCACTCAATACAATAACTGTTGTGGTTTAGGGTTGGGGTTAGATGAAGGACTGTGGAAACTAGACATTCAGATGTTAGTTTGTCTGTGAGTGCCACAGTTCCAGGGACATGAGAGAGCCAAGGGCCATTCCAGCTGAGTAACAAAGAAATAGGGACCACTTCCCGAGCAGATGATATATTTATTATGGTTTTAATATTCTTTTATTGCCATCTGCTGGACTGAGTCAGTATTACAGGAGACTGGATAGAAAACAAGAGAGCAGACTGGCTGACATTTGATTAAACATTGTAGCTCCCTTCAGTAACCACGAGCACAACTGTTCCTTGATTTTAACTGGCGGCTTTATTCTGTAGTTTTAGTCAGAATGATCATCTTCCGTGAGAACTATAAAGTAAATGAAAAATACAGTTAAGCACACTCTTACAACCTTATCTTACGAGTGACTTATTAGCTTGGTATAACACTGAAGTGCTTACATACATAACAGTTTAACCGGCGTTATAACGGGTTCAGATTAAACACATGAATAAAGGAAAAAATACCTCATTGGCTGCTTATTACAGAAGGGAGGAAATCAAACTTCACACTTATTATTCCTGGCATGAATTCACACTTCATCCTAACATACACTCTACAACCTTTATGAACTACACCCGATGACAGGAAAACTTAGCTAACGCAGCGCAGGATTGCCTTCCCTCCAAAAGTGTGTTGCTACAATAAGGATCCCCGTTACAACAGTATTAGCTACGTAGTTCCGCTTGTATTATCATTTCCCCCGCACAGCGGACACGTAAACAATTCAAAAAAAAAGACAACGACATAACCTGTAAGTCTAACTGTCAGTTACAAACATGACCGGGTATGAGTTGCATAAAATGTCTGATTGTTGAATAGGTCCTCTGTATGCTGGGGCTCACATAGTGATTCACTTGACTTTGACATGACACCTCATCCAGGGCTGGGGCAAGGAATGGTGTTTGAGGGCTGTATAGAGAGAGGAGAGGATGGGGAGACTTTAAGTGGTCGTTTGGTGGGCTGTATAGAGAGAAGAGGCAATGGGGAGACTTTAAGTGGTCATTTGAGGGCTGTATAGAGAGAGGAGAGGATGGGGAGACTTTAAGTGGTCGTTTGGTGGGCTGTATAGAGAGAGGAGAGGATGGGGAGACTTTAAGTGGTCGTTTGAGGGCTGTATAGAGAGAGGAGAGGATGGGGAGACTTTAAGTGGTCGTTTGGTGGGCTGTATAGAGAAAGGAGAGGATGGGGAGACTTTAAGGGGTCTTTTGAGTCTCCAACGCTCTTTACAAGTAGCCTAATGACTCTAAGCTAAGGAAATATTTCTACCAGAGTAACCAACCAATAGAAATCCCAAGAGCACTTCAAGTCCACAGTGTCCATGTGTATTGGATTCTTCTGCATTCCATTATGTGATAAATTCTCCAGTCCCAAATTTGTTCCATTGTTTGATGAATATCAGGTGGTATACAGGCTTTGGCCATGCGCTAACTGAAAGAGAGTGTGAGAGGGCAATAATAGGTTTGAATATTCAAATGACATTATTGAATTTGGGGTCCCCAAGCGCTCCCATCTCCACACTGCATTGCCTAACGATATAGAGTGCCCCAGAGTGTCATTTAACAATGCAGTGGGGCAAAACAAGGTCCCAAAACAATTCATGTAGAGATTCATGTGCCAAGTACAGCACATTTGAGTCTAATTTCAGAGTCTAAATTTACTCTCAGTTTTATACGCAAATGATTTTTCTCACGGCTTTATTGTCGCCTAGGAGGTGCTGTATTTATTGGGAAGTAAAATTATAATTCCCTGTCAGGTGATTTATGGCAATAATTAATAGGCCTATAATTTGTTTCATTAATTAATCAACTATCTCCTATTAGGAGAAAACCTAGAGAATTCCTTCCCTCCCTGAAATGAGCAATAGTGTAATGATCTTCGTCTGTTGTTTGTAGAAAGTCAGACCGAAATGCAGCGTGTAGGTTACTCATGACTTTTAATGAAGCTAATACGGTACATGAAATAACGGAAGACGAAAACAACAAACGAATGAAACTAATACAGCCTATCTGGTGACTAACACTAAGACAGGTACAATCGCCCACGAAAACAACGCGCACTCAGGCTGCCTAAATACGGTTCCCAATCCGAGACAACGAGAATCAGCTGACTCCAATTAGGAATCGCCTCAGGCAGCCAAGCCTAACTAGACACACCCCTACTAATACACACTCCTAATTAATACAAACCCCAATACGAAATACAACATATAAACCCATGTCACACCCTGGCCTACCCAAACATATAACAAAAACACAAGATACAATGACCAAGGCGTGACAAATAGGGGGTAACTGCCCCACCACAATTCACCTTAAGACCACAAGATATCACCTAATTCTTTTCCCAACACGTTCCCTCTTGCTCAACAAAAAATGTCCTCTGTGTCATCACAACATTGTTCTATGTTAATCAAAAAAATTTTTTTTTGAAAAAGTTGAAGATATATTTCAATGAAGTTAGATCTATAATTGCACCCCTTACTAGGGATAACTGGCCCCTAGAGTGCTGAGCACTTGTTGGCTGCTTTTCCTTCACTCTGCAGTCCAACTCATCCCAAACCATCTTAATTGGATTGAGGTTGGGTTGAGGTTGGGTTGAGGTTGGGTGATTGTGGAGGCCACAATCATCTGATACAGCACTCCATCGCCCTCCTTCTTGGTCAAATAGCCCTTATACAGTCTGGAGGTGTATTTGGTCATTGTCCTGATGAAAAACAAATGATAGTCCCACTAAGCCCAAACCAGATGGGTGGCGTATCGCTGCAGAATGCTGTGGGAGCCATGTTGGTTAAGTATGTCTTGAAATCTAAATAAATCACAGACAGGGTCACCAGCAAAGCACCCCACACCATCCCACCTCCTCCTCCATGTTTCACGTGGGAACCACACATGCAGAGATCATCCGCTCACCTACTCTGAGTCTCACAAAGACAGAGCAGTTGGAACCAAAAATCTCAAATTTGGACCCATCAGACCAAAGGACAGATTTCCACAGGTCTAATGTCCACTTCTCATGTTTCTTGGCCCAAGAAAGTCTGTTCTTCTTACTGGTGTCCTTTAGTAGTGGTTTCTTTGCAGCAATTCGACCATTAAGGCCTGCTTAACACAGTCTCCTCTAAACTGTTGATGATGGGATGATTTCCTCTGTATTTCCTCCCAGTCCAACATGCCGAGCACTGACCACTGGGGCATGGCTTACGGAGCGCCCTTTGAAATGAGCGCTCATATCGTCATATTCCACGGGATCAAGTTATCTCATGTCTGTTACTTGAACTCTGTGAAGCATTTATTTGGGCTGCCATTTCTGAGGCTGGTAACTCTAATGAACTTATCCTCTGCAGCAGAGGTAACTCTGGGTCGTCCATCCCTGTGGCGATCCTCATGAAAGCCAGTTTCATCTTAGCGCTTGATTGTTTTTCCTCATTGACGGACCTTCATGTCTTAAAGTAATGATGGAATGTCATTTCTCTTTGCTTATTTGAGATGTTCTTGCCATAATATGAACTTGGTATTTTACCAAATAGGGCTATCTTCTATGTACCACCCCTACATTGTCACAACACATCGGATTGAAGGAAGGGAAGAAATTTCACAAATGAACTTTTAACAAGGCACACCTGTTAATTGAAATGCATTCCAGGTGACTACTTCATGAAGCTGGTTGAGAGAATGCCAAGAGTGTACAAAGCTGTTATCAAGGCAAAGGGTGTCTACTTTGAAGAATCTCAAATATAAAATACATTTTGATTTGTTTAACACTTTTTTAGTTACTACATGATTCAATATGTGTAATGTCGTAGTTGTGATGTCTTCACTATTACTCTACAATGTAGAAAACAGTACAAATAAAGACAAACCCTTGAATGAGTAGGTTTCTCCTAACTTTAGACTGGTACTGTATATACAGTGGGGCAAAAAAGTATTTAGTCAGCCACCAATTGTGCAAGTTCTCCCACTTAAAAAGATGAGAGGGTCCTGTAATTTTCATCATAGGTACACTTCAACTATGACAGACAAAATGAGAAAAACAAATCCAGAAAATCACATTGTAGGATTTTAATGAATTTATTTGCAAATTATGGTGGAAAATAAGTATGTGGCTCCGTAAGCCATGCCCCAGTGGTCAGTGCTCCGCATGTTGGACTGTGACACGTTTTAATACAGAGGAAATTCTCTAATTTTACAATGGGTCCGCCGTAGTTCTGTGTAGTCAAATTATGCTAATTTATTTGAGACCAGTGTATTGTCATTAATTTTGTCTTTGACTTAATAAGTCAAATATATTTGAGTAGTAAACGGGTAAACAACAACAAACCTCAGTCAGTTCGCAATAGAATTTACCAGAGGGGGTCATCATTTGGTACCTAAATTATTCAAATATTTCACCTCTGTCACATCTCGCCATTGTTATGAATTCTCTCAAGCCACCCTCTACCCACGGTGGCGCCATAGTGGTGTCATTCTGGACAGAGACTAACTACTGTTTCGTCTAAATTACACTATAGTACCTGGAAATACAGAGACAATATGAGGGTTGCGAGCATGCCCTGTGGGTAGCGAATAATCAATAGTTTTGCTGTGGACGCTGGATAATCTGACTAACACACACACCTGTTTAACCTCGATGTGATACTTTAGGACTACTTATGTTGCTCTCCTGAGTCTATTCAGGTAGAATTCAATGTCCTGCGTTTGTGTTAACCATGGCAGCCAGCAGAAACATAATCAGCCTCTGTCTCTGGATCCTTTCACCCTGTGTCTATCAGGCTCATATTTTCAAAGAAATGCCATTTATTTAAATCTGTAGTTTAGTAAAATAAAGAGTATATTGCTTCAGTTTTGTTACTTGGTAAATAACCCAAAACCATGGATAACCACAAATAGATTAATGTGAGGAAACAGTCCATGTCAGCCAGGCCCATCTTTTTAAAGAAACAGCATTTATGTCCATATCTAGTTGAGGAAAATAAATTGTTTTGTTCAGGTCACAAAATAATCCAGAAGATTGTGATAAACAGCATCACAGTCAGGCAGAAAATGTAATGTTCTATTCTCAGCCAGTCCCATTTTCTTTAAAGAAAACAATATAACGGAATGTTCTATTCTCTATTTTTTTTTTTGTGATTACAAGAAAATCCTAACAATGCAGGTAAAGAGCGCCACAGACAGAGATAAAAATGTGAATGTTCTGTCATAAAGTGACAACAATTAGTTTCCCTGGCTGATATGGCTGCTACTTAGACATACTATAACAGTACATTAATTCACTGTTATAAAGCTGTCTCCAATATAATCAAATTGTTTACACAGACCCACCACGAACCTTTGACAAATACACCTATTTCCCATGGTCCTGTTTTGTCAACGAACTCAATCTATTCCAAACATTGGTGGTAACCAAATTATGTCAACAATTTATGTTGCCTAATAAACGATGCCCCCCTCTGGTACATTATATTGCGAACTGTTTGGGACGCAGAGGGGTTGGGTTAATTGCGGCAGACATATTTCGGTTGAATAGATTCTGTTGTGCAACTGACCAGGTTCTGTTTACTACTAAAATATGTTTTACTTATTAAGTCAAATACGAAATTAACTGGAATACACTGGTCTCAAATATATTAGCATAACTAGTCTACACAGAACCACAGCGGACCCATAATTGAGAGTTTTTTCTCTGTATTAAAACGTGTCCCAGTGCAACACGCAAAGATCTGCCCACTGGGGCGTGGTTTATGGAGTGTTCCTGTCGCGGTATTCCAACCGATCGAATTAACCCACCACACCGGTTGCCAGGTAGAGAGCTAATCTAAAAAAATAAGACAAATGAACTGCACTCATGTGAGTCATCAGGGTAGAACGAATGAACAGCACATGCAAAGGGGAGGTGGGGTATTCACTATTTTACTCATATTTTAATTCAACCCTGTGATGACATGTTGAATGCGACTGCTGGCATGATCCATTTAGTATAGACTACTCTACTACGACAATGATACGCGAAGCCTATCCATCCCTATGCTACCTTGATCAACATCACACGTGGAGGCGCGAGTGGACCAGAAATTGCGGAAGCACCCGCATTGTAACACATAATCGATATTCCGTTGTACCAGCCTGGCAAGACTTGCTGTTGAATTATTGTGGTGCGTTTCTATCCCCCCTCCAAAATAACGAGACACATGCAGTTGACGTCACGTCCACTGTTACCTATACCAATCTGTATGTGTATGCCCTCGCAACTTGATCGATTGGGAGAAATTCAGGTTGGAAGTTGGACTAAACAGCACGATTTCTCATCAGCGGCGTGATAAACCTGGCAGTAGGCGAGGCAGTTTCGGATGAGGCTGTGAAGCAACAGGAATACCGATTAAAATTCAGATGATTTGACTGCGGTTGACAGCGGTCACACCATAGGAGCAAACCGACCATCTCTAGTGCCAGATAGTGATGAAAAAAAAAATCACCTTAACTTTCCGTAAGAACAACACCACCTTCTCTTGTGGTCCTATTTTCCCGTCTTTCCCCACCCCTCTACCCCAATGCTTAGGGGAGATATGGAGTATCGCAGGTGACTGGAGCCCAACAGGGACACTTTAGGATTGTGAACTGGATATATCGCATTAAGGGAAGGATGGTGAGTATGGGGAAATGTTCAACCTGGTCTCATCTCCCATTCATCAGCTATTGCCCCCATTCCCTCGCCTCACCCGGTCTCTCAGACCCCTGGCTCAGGTCAGACGGAAGGCCAGCGGTGTCGACGTGGTCACCTATGATCGTCATCATCGCATCATGCGCACATTCGGAGGCGCTCAAATCACAAGATGATGGGGTACTGGGGCAGACTCTCTCTCACACACACACACACACACACACACACACACACACACACACACACACACACACACACACACACACACACACACACACACACACACACACACACACACACACACACACACACACACACACACACACACACACACACACACACACTGCAGCAAATAGATGTCTGGTAAAAATGCTGTTTGCTCATACATGTAAAAACTAAAAAAAGAGTAAAAGGAATGGAGGATAATACATGGAGAAGATGCTCTCCCTCCCTCCCTCCCCCCTTCCCTCTCTCCCTACCTCCCTCCCTCCCTCCCTCCTTCTTTCTTGCTCTGTTTGTTTTCAGTACTAACCCAAAAACTTGTTATTGGGAAATGACTCGTTTTAAAAGGAACATGAGGTTTTAATTAAATTCATTCACTTAAATCCATCAGTAGTGAGTGTGTATGTGGAGGATGTCTAAAACATCATAGACTATTCCTTAACCATGCTGTTTTCTGAATAGTCCTGTCAGCCGACTCCCCTGTTCAAGTCCACTAATCCATCCGGTATGTGTGTGTGTGGTGTGTGTGCACACGCCGCACACATATGTGTGCATGTGTGAGTGAATTACCTTGCTCGATTAGTGATTTCTAATACTTCATTGTTCTACACACATCAGCAGCACCAGGAAGATGGATACAGCTATTTGTAGTTGTACTGATTTCAAGGCTTAATTAACATACATTCCCTGCATTTTAGAGTTACCAATGATCTGTTGATGTTGTATAGATGTTCAATTTAAAGGATGTTCTGGAAAGGTTCAGACAGCACATGTGAGACACCGTTGCTTTTAAATAGAATCCCTGTTCATCTCAAATATACAAAAGAAACCATGAAAGTCTGTACCTGCTCATAATATACTGTAGCAACAGGGAGAGAGTAACAACAAGGTCTGCTAAGATCTCCTCTAATAGGGTCTTGGAGGCCTCTTAGAAATGTTATTTTCAAAGTCTAGACTCCATCATGGAGCTTCATTCCAGAGATGAGTATTCCTCCATCCTTGAAAGAGACATAAAGAGATTGTGAGAAGCAAGTACATTTTTAACTCATTTTGATATTCACTCTCTGTCTCATCCTAAAGATGAGGGCTTCCAGCCATTCCTGAGAGACAGAGTGTGAGAGAGAGAGAGATATGAGGGCATATGTCCATCCCTGAGAGAGAAAGAGAAAATGTGAAGGACAGAAAGCAAAAAGAAATAGCTGCGTTAGCTACATTACATGTAGGAATCACTAGAGAAATAGCTGCATTAGCTACATTACATGTAGGAATCACTAGAGAAATAGCTGCGTTAGCTACATTACATGTAGGAATCACTAGAGAAATAGCTGCGTTAGCTACATTACATGTAGGAATCACTAGAGAAATAGCTGCGTTAGCTACATTACATGTAGGAATCACTAGATAAATAGCTGCATTAGCTACATTACATGTAGGAATCACTAGAGAAATAGCTGCGTTAGCTACATTACATGTAGGAATCACTAGAGAAATAGCTGCATTAGCTGCATTACATGTAGGAATCACTAGAGAAATAGCTGCATTAGCTACATTACATGTAGGAATCACTAGAGAAATAGCTGCGTTAGCTACATTACATGTAGGAATCACTAGAGAAATAGCTGCATTAGCTGCATTACATGTAGGAATCACTAGAGAAATAGCTGCATTAGCTGCATTACATGTAGGAATCACTAGAGAAATAGCTGCATTAGCTGCATTACATGTAGGAATCACTAGAGAAATAGCTGCGTTAGCTACATTACATGTAGGAATCACTAGAGAAATAGCTGCATTAGCTGCATTACATGTAGGAATCACTAGAGAAATAGCTGCATTAGCTGCATTACATGTAGGAATCACTAGAGAAATAGCTGCATTAGCTGCATTACATGTAGGAATCACTAGAGAAATAGCTGCATTAGCTGCATTACATGTAGGAATCACTAGAGAAATAGCTGCGTTAGCTACATTACATGTAGGAATCACTAGAGAAATAGCTGCATTAGCTACATTACATGTAGGAATCACTAGAGAAATAGCTGCGTTAGCTACATTACATGTAGGAATCACTAGAGAAATAGCTGCATTAGCTGCATTACATGTAGGAATCACTAGAGAAATAGCTGCGTTAGCTACATTACATGTAGGAATCACTAGAGAAATAGCTGCATTAGCTGCATTACATGTAGGAATCACTAGAGAAATAGCTGCATTAGCTGCATTACATGTAGGAATCACTAGAGAAATAGCTGCATTAGCTGCATTACATGTAGGAATCACTAGAGAAATAGCTGCATTAGCTGCATTACATGTAGGAATCACTAGAGAAATAGCTGCATTAGCTGCATTACATGTAGGAATCACTAGAGAAATAGCTGCGTTAGCTACATTACATGTAGGAATCACTAGAGAAATAGCTGCATTAGCTGCATTACATGTAGGAATCACTAGAGAAATAGCTGCATTAGCTGCATTACATGTAGGAATCACTAGAGAAATAGCTGCGTTAGCTACATTACATGTAGGAATCACTAGAGAAATAGCTGCATTAGCTGCATTACATGTAGGAATCACTAGAGAAATAGCTGCATTAGCTGCATTACATGTAGGAATCACTAGAGAAATAGCTGCATTAGCTGCATTACATGTAGGAATCACTAGAGAAATAGCTGCATTAGCTGCATTACATGTAGGAATCACTAGAGAAATAGCTGCATTAGCTGCATTACATGTAGGAATCACTAGAGAAATAGCTGCGTTAGCTACATTACATGTAGGAATCACTAGAGAAATAGCTGCATTAGCTGCATTACATGTAGGAATCACTAGAGAAATAGCTGCATTAGCTGCATTACATGTAGGAATCACTAGAGAAATAGCTGCATTAGCTGCATTACATGTAGGAATCACTAGAGAAATAGATTAGCTGCATTACATGTAGGAATCCCTATCCAATCGCCTCAGAGGAACTCTTTAGAAGTGTATATCTGTCTGCTCCTGATCCAACTCAGGCTTAGAGATGACCATCTGAGGGATAGTGTCCACAGTAATCACTCGCTTTTCTCTCTCCATAGAGATGACAAGAACAGAAAGGTCTCTTCTGATTCTGCACTGCATTTCACAGAAGTGGGGGGATTTGAAAAAGAGAGAGAAAAAGAGCACTGAAAGACTAGATAAGAAATGACACTGGCGGCTGCTACGAGGCTTCTTTTTCAAAATAACTGCTGGGGGGCTGTATCAGTGATTTTGACCAGATATACAGTTCAGCTGCAGATATATGGCTCCCCATGTACTCTCCTACCACATATTATATGGCTATGTGCAAAACCAAAATAACCTTATTTTTGTGCATATAAAAATCTGCCAATGGTGTATAAAGTCAGCCAATGGTATAACTACTTTATAGAACTGTAATACAGAACGCGGATATACTATGAATCTACATCCAGAGCTGTATAATTGGTGTGTGTTCTCTAAAAGGTAATACATCTAAGGCAAATCTAAAAAACATACTTTATATCAATGACGTTTCTCTGGAGACATTACATTAAGTTATCCATACCACCAGAGGGGGAAGAGGGACCAGATAGACAGATCACCTGCAGAGTTGGCATACCTTATGTACTCGCCTATGGTTATAACTGCTTATAACTAGGTATGACCATGTACAAAATCGATATTACCTTACATATAAATGATGTTTTGTTGCAGTAAAAACAGCTGATAAATGTCTGTCAGTGGTATGAATACTTGGTAGAACTGTAATACAGAGACAAGGTACACTCTGAATATACATTCTCTGTATTCTCCAAATGTTGGATTTATTTTACAGAAATGTTATATAAATACCAGAATTACTATAATATCCTCCAATATCTTATATCAGCAACATGTTATGGTATTTGGGTTGCTATATCCTACCATTTGGTTTGAAGTGACTTTTAGGATCTGGACATGCTTTTTGAAGCATCCTAGTGATAAAATGACAAATATTTCACATTTTGGTGTACCGCCACTTTAATGGCAGTCGTTTTTACCACATACATATGTCAACATTTATGTTCACTTCAAATGTATAAAAACAAAATTATACTAAAATAAAATGGTAAATTAGGTTTTTAGTACTTATGTGGCTTGTACTTTGGAAAGAAGCTGCACATTATTGAAGGGAAAAAATAATATTTTTGTTTTACAGAATAAGCAAAATAACAGACAGTAATTGTGCTAAAATAACAGTCTGTTTTGGTTATTATTTATTTCAGATAACATTATTTATACGTCTAATGATGTTCTGATAATAATTAAGTTTCTAGTTTCTTCTTGGGCTCAAAATGACCCCAGTTGGTAATCTATATATGTAAAATATGTTAGTAGTATGAGGGATAAGTATGTTTGGGAAGCGATTGTCACTATAGATCAGTTGGTAATGGCCTAAAATTTTTGGTTTGGTTTCCAATATGCTCCATCACGTTGGTTTGTTTCTGCAGTGGTATATTGGAGATCATCAGTAACCACAGTCAGTACTCGGAAGGATTTATGAGTAAAACTGATGCCTACTTTCCTCCAGGAATGTGAATAAACTCCCTGTAAAGCATGCAGGAGTTTGTTGGAAATAATACTGGAGTTTACAAGTTTGGACACCAAATCTCTCTCTCTCTCTCTCTCTCTCTCTCTCTCTCTCTCTCTCTCTCTCTCTCTCTCTCTCTCTCTCTCTCTCTCTCTCTCTCTCTCTCTCTCTCTCTCTCTCTCTCTCTCTCTCTCTCTCTCTCTCTCTCTCTCTCTCTCTCTCTCTCTCTCTCTCTCTCTCTCTCTCTCTCTCTCTCTCTCTCTCTCTCTCTCTCTCTCTCTCTCTCTCTCTCTCTCTCTCTCTCTCTCTCTCTCTCTCTCTCTCTCTCTCTCTCTCTCTCTCTCTCTCTCTCTCTCTCTCTCTCTCTCTCTCTCTCTCTCTCTCTCTCTCAAAATCGAACCCAGAAGCAGACAAGGAGAGTAGGAAGAAGGTGAGTATTTATTTACATGTGAATGGGTAGATATATCCAGGTGGCGTAGCGGGCAGCGGTGGTGAGTTGATGGGACTAAATAGGTGGATCCAATGGGGTAGCGGAATCCTCCGACGACCAGGCAGGAATGGGATAAATGATCCGGGTGAGTAACTGAAGACAGAACAAACGGAGGTAAGTTTAAGGCAAGCAATACGTAAAAACAACAAAACAAATTCTATCCAACTTGAGGCTGATACTATGGCACAACATACTGTTCATGGCTAACAATCCGGCAGGGAATGGATGTCAGGTCAGAGCTTTTGAAGGGGAGGTGTGCAGGACAGGTGTGCAGATTACTGATGGGATACAGGTGCGGGTCGATCTCCCAACAAGCTAATTCGCCCGGCAACCAGACAGGGTGTGTTCCAGGACACCGGAAACACCCTCCAGGACAGAAACACAGGCAAACACAGACTCGGGAAGCGGGATTCGTGACACTCTCTTTCTTTCTTTCTTTCTTTCTTTTTCTTTCTTTCTTTCTTTCTTCGTTCTTCATCTCTCTCTCTCTCTCTCTCTCTCTCTCTCTCTCTCTCTCTCTCTCTCTCTCTCTCTCTCTCTCTCTCTCTCTCTCTCTCTCTCTCTCTCTCTCTCTCATATATATCAGAGAAGCGTGCTCATCAATCCAGGTTTTTACTCCTAACAGCTAACAGAGAGAGCAGGCAGCATGTACCCTAGCCAAGGTCACTCCAGCTATTCAATCAGGAATTTGTTGTACTTGAGCTGGGCTGGAACAAACACCTGCAAACATGTGGCTCTCCAGCAGGATCAAAGTGAATAACATTCTCTCCTTCTCTCTTTCTTTCTCTCTCTCAGAGGACCTGAGCCCTAGGACCATGCCCCAGGACTACCTGACATGATGACTCCTTGCTGTCCCCAGTCCACCTGGCCATGCTGCTGCTCCAGTTTCAACTGGCCTGGGCCCTAGGACCATGTCCCAGGACTACCTGACATGAGGACTCCTTGCTGTCCCCAGTCCACCTGGCCATGCTCATGCTCCAGTTTCAACTGCTCTGCCTTACTATTATTCAACCATGCTGGTCATTTATGAACATTTGAACATCTTGGCCACGTTCTGTTATAATCTCCACCCGGCACAGCCAGAAGAGGACTGGCCACCCCACATATGCTCTCTCTAATTCTCTCTTTCTTTCTCTCTCTCGGAGGACCTGAGCCCTAGGACCGTGCCCCAGGACTACCTGACATGATGGCTCCTTGCTGTCCCCAGTCCACCTGACTGTGCTGCTGCTCCAGTTTCAACTGTTCTGCCTTATTATTATTTGACCATGCTGGTCATTTATGAACATTTGAACATCTTGGTCATGTTCTGTTATAATCTCTACCCAGCACAGCCAGAAGAGGACTGGCCACCCCACATAGCCCGGTTCCTCTCTAGGTTTCTTCCTAGGTTTTGGCCTTTCTAGGGAGTTTTTCCTAGCCACCGTGCTTTTACACCTGCATTGTTTGCTGTTTGGGGTTTTAGGCTGGGTTTCTGTACAGCACTTTGAGATATCAGCTGATGTACGAAGGGCTATATAAATAAATTTGATTTGATTTGATTTGATTTGATTTGATTTGAAATGCATGGAGTAAAATCCTTGTATTTTTCAATCATTAGATTGAAAACAGGAGGGAACGGCAGGTGGACGACCACCTGTGATGTGTATGTATAGGTGTATGTGGGAGAGAACGAGAGAGAGAGTTAGTGTGTGTGAAAGAGAGGGGAGAAGAGAGAGAGATAAGGTGTGTGTGAAAGAGAGGTGTGAAAGAGAGAGAGAGAGAGTGTGTGTGCTGCTTGTAGGATAATGAGTGAGCTCAACAGTAAAGACGTTAGTTTCTGATTGAACATCTGCCGGAAATAGAGATGAGACAAGAAATATATTTTGTTAAGCTATCGTGTGTGTGTGTGTGTGTGTGTGTGTGTGTGTGTGTGTGTGTGTGTGTGTGTGTGTGTGTGTGTGTGTGTGTGTGTGTGTGTGTGTGTGTGTGTGTGTGTGTGTGTGTGTGTGTGTGTGTGCATGTAAGCAACAACAGAAAGAGTGTCGCGAGCTGGGTGAAGACACACATATGGAATCATGTAGTAACCAAAAAAGTGTTAAACAAAATAATATATATTTGAGATTCTTCAAAGTATTGCCTTAATGACAGCTTTGCACACTCTTGGCATTCTCTTAACCAGCTCCATGAGGTGTCACCTGGAATTCATTTCAATTAACAGGTGTGCCTTGTTAAAAGTTAATTTGTGAAATTTCTTTCCTTCTTAATGCATTTGAGCCAATCAGTTGTGTTGTGACAAGGTAGAGATGGCATACAGAAGATAGCCTATTTGGTAAAAGACCAAGTCAATATTATGTCAAGAACAGCTCAAATAAGCAAAGAGAAACGACAGTCCATCATCACTTTAAGACATGAAGGTCAGTTAATCTTTGAAAGTTTCTTCAAGTGCAGTCTCAAAACCATCAAGCGCTATGATGAAACTGGCTCTCATGAGGACCGCCACAGGAAAGGAAAACCCAGAGTTACATCTGCTGCAGAGGATATGTTCATTAGAGTTAACAGCCTCAAAAATGGGCAATTAACTGCACCTCAGATTGCAGCCCAAATAAATGCTTTACAGAGTTCAAGTAACAGACACATCTCAACATCCACTGTTTAGAGGAGACTGTGTGAATCAGGCCTTCATGGTCAATTTTGCTGCAAAGAAACCACTACTAAAGGACCAATAATGAGAAGAGACTTGCTTGGGCCAAGAAACACGAGCAATGGACATACGACCGGTGGAAATCTGTCCTTTTGTCGGATGAGTCCAAATTTGAGATTTTTGGTTCCATGTGTGGTTCCCACTGTGAAGCATGGAGGAGGTGGTGATGGTGTGGGGGTGCTTTGCTGGTGACACTGTATGTGATTTATTTAGAATTCAAGGCACACTTAACCAGCATGGCTACCAGAGCATTCTGCAGCAATACACCATCCCATCTGGTTTGCGCTTAGTGGGACTATCATTTGTTTTTCAACGGGACAATGACCCAAAACACACCTCCAGGCTGTGTAAGGGCTATTTGACCAAGAAGGAGAGTGATGGGGTGCTGCATCAGATGATCTGGCCTGCTTAATCACCTGACCTCAACCCAATTGAGATGGTTTGCGATGAGTTGGACCACAGAGTGAAAGAAAAGCAGCCAACAATGCTCAGCATATGTGGGAACTCCTTCAAGTAAATTTCAGTTTACTTCCTGAATTGACTGGAATTTCAATGGAATTGACCCCAGCCCTGGTGTCCAAGGACATCTCCATCTGACTCAGAAACTGCAAATCGAGAGAAGTTTAAGCTTTTACACAAGTTTGTTTTCCTTTGAAGGAGAGGAAGATTAAAAGGCAGACATGCTCAGTAGTTTGGGGAAATAACTATTTTCCATGTCAAAGTTACAAAAACTTTCAACAAAGACCCACTCAACTGGATGAATTCAATCATTCAATAATATATTTTATTTGTTATTTATTATTAATCCATAAAATATAGTTTGTGTAATTTGGATCTCTGTGACAATATACTTTGGAAATGTAAGTATATTATAGTTCAATCAAGAGATTTGTGATTTATGTATTTAACGGAAAAGCACTCCTCAAATGCAATTTATTATGAATCACTCTGTGTTTGGTTTAGCTTTTACCTATACAGAATAGTGACCACATGGTATTGACCCATTCTTTAGAGCATTTTGCTATAGTCTACCTTTGTAGGTGGAGTGAATGAGTCATTGGAAATCAACATTAAATTATTCCGTTAAACACACACACACGTTTACACTCCCCCCACACACCCTCACACTATCAACAGTAACCCATTTCTAGGTAATAGCGGTGTCATGTTTTATACTGAACAAAAACAGAAATGCAACACGCAACAATTTCAATGATTACAGTTCATATAAGGAAATCAGTCAATTTAAATAAATAAATTGGGCCCTAATCTATGACTGGGCAGGGGCGCAGACATGGGTAGGCCTGGGAGGGCACCAGTCCACCCACTTGGGAGCCAGGCACAAAAACTTTTAAGTGCCTTTGAAAGGGGTCTGGTAGTAGGTGCCAGGTGCACCGGTTTGTGTCAAGAAATGCAATGCTGTTGTGTTTTTCAGCCTAAACAGTTTCCCATATGTATCAAGAATGGTCCACCACCCTAAGGACATCCAACCAACTTGACACAACTGTGGGAAGCAATGCAGTCAACATGGGCCAGCATCCCTGTGGAATGCTTCCGACACCTTGTAGAGTCCATGCCGATTAATTGAGCCTGTCTGAGGGCAAAGGGGGGTGCAACCTGGATTGTACAATATTAGGAAGGTGCTTTATAATGTTTGGTATACTCAGTGTAAATTACATTTCTTTGCAGTTTTACTTTTTATTTTACCTTTATTTAACCAGGTAGGCTAGTTGAGAACAAGTTTTTATTTGCAACTGCGACCTGGTCAAGATAAAGCAAAGCAGTTCGACACATCCAACAACACATAAATAAACAAACATAGACAATAATACAGTAAACAAAGTCTATATACAGCATGGGCAAATGAGGTAAGATAAGGGAGGTAGAGCAATAAATAGGCCATGGTGGCGAAGTAATTACAATATACCAATTAACCACTGGAATGGTAGAATGTGCAGACAATGAATGTGCAAGTAGAGATACTGGGGTGCAAAGGAGCAAGATAAATAAATAAATACAGTATGGGGAGGAGGCAGTTGGTTGGGCTATTTACAGATGGGCTATGTACAGGTGCAGTGATCTGTGAGCTGCTCTGACAGCTGGTGCTTAAAGATAGTGAGGAAGATATGAGTCTCCAGGTTCAGTTATTTTTGCAGTTCATTCCAGTCATTGGCAGCAGAAAACTGGAAGGAAAGGCGGCCAAAGGAAGAATTTTCTTTGGGGGTGACTAGTGAGATATACCTGTTGGAGCGCGTGCTACGGGTGGGTGCTACTATGGTGACCTGTGAGCTGAGATAAGGCGGGGCTTTACCTAGCAAAGACTTGTAGATGACCTGGAGCCAGTGAGTTTGGCAATGAGTATGAAGCGAGGGCCAGCCAACGAGAGCCTACAGGTCGTGGTGGTGGGTAGTATATGGGGCTTTGGTGACAAAATTACACTGTGATAGACGGATGGCATTGTGATAGACTGCATCCAATTTGTTGAGTAGAGTGTTGGAGGCTATTTTGTAAATTACATTGCCGAAGTCGAGGATCAGTATGATGGTCAGTTTTTCGAGGGTATGTTTGGCAGCATGAGTGAAGGATTGTCACGAATATTACCGAAGGTGACTCCCCTTCTTGTTCGGGTGGCGCTCGGCGGTCGTCGTCACCGGTCTACTAGCTATCGCCGATCCGTTGTTCTGTGTTCGTTTCGTTTTGTCTAATTGGTAGCACCTGTTTCTAGTTTGGTTGTTAGGATAGGGTTATATATAGTCTGTTTAGCCCGCTTCTGTTTCGTGCGGGCTTGTTCGTCTGTTTTGTTGTTTGAGTGTATTTTGTTGGCATTTGGGTTTCACGCTGTCCGTTTATATTTCTGTTCATTTGTGTTTCCACTTTTGTACATGTTATGTTTCCGGGACATTAAAGCGTGTTGTTTTCCCACATCTTTTGCTCTCTGCGCCTGACTCCACACCTCTTCACTCATTACCGTAACAAGGATGCTTTGTTGCGAAATAGGAAGCCAATTCTAGATTTAATTTGGGATTGGAGATGCTTAATGTGAGTCTGGAAGGAGAGTTTACAGTCTAGCCAGACACCTAGGTATTTGTAGTTGTCCACATATTCTAAGTCAGAACCGTCCAGAGTAGTGATGCTGGCAGGCAGGTGTGGGCAGCGATCGGTTGAAGAGCATGCATTTAGTTTCACTTGCATTTATGAGCAGTTGGAAGCTATGGAAGGAGAGTTGTATGGCATTGAAGCTCTTCTGGAGGTTAGTTAACACAGTGTCCAAAGAAGGGCCAGAGGTATACAGAATGGTGTTTTCTGCATAGAGGTAGATCAGAGAATCACCAGCAGCAAGAGCGACATCATTGATGTATACAGAGAATTGAACCCTGTGGCACCCCCATAGAGACTGCCAGACAACAGGCCCTCTGATTTGACACACTGAACTCTGTCAGAAAAGTAGTTGGTGAACCAGGCAGGCAATCAATTGAGAAACCAAGGCTGTTGAGTCTGACGATAAGAATGTGGTGATTGACAGAGTCGAAAGCCTTGGTGCCTTATTATAAACAGCCTGCATGTTTTGGAACATTTGTATTCTGTATAGGCTTCCTTCTTTTCACCTCTGTCATTTAGGCTATTATTGTGACGTAACTACAATGTTGTTTATCCATCTTCAGTTTTCTCCTATCACAGCCACTAAACTCTGTAACTGTTTTAAAGTCAACATTGGACTCATGGTGAAATCCCTGAGTGGTTTTCCTCTTCTCCGGCAACTGAGTTAGGATTGATACCCCATCCGAAGTGTAATTAATATCAATGGTCAAAGGAATATTCGATGTCTGGGGGCGGCCCGCCAGGAAGTCCAGGATCCAGTTGCAGAGGGAGGTGTTCAAAGGGTCCTGAGCTTGGTAATGAAGTTGAAGGGGATTATGGTGTTGAATGCTGAGCTGTCGTGAATGAACAGCATTCTTCCATAGGTATTCATTTTGTCCAGATGGGTGAGGGCAGTGTGGAGTACAATAGAGATTGCGTCACCTGTGGATCTGTTGGGGCGGTATGCGAATTGGAGTGGGTCCAGGGTGTCTGAGATGATGGTGTTGATGTGAGCCAAGGCCAGCCTTTCAAAATATTTAATGGCTATAGATGTGATCGCCTAGGGGCGATAGTCATTTAGGCAGGTTACCTTGGCATTCTTGAAGATGGGGTCTATGGTGGTCTGCTTAAAACAAGTTGGTATTAGGGGTAGGTTAAAAATGTCAGTGAAGACACTTGCCAGCTGATCAGCGCATGCTCTGAATACGTGTCGTGGTATTCCATCTAGCCCCACTGCCTTGCGAATGTTAACCTGTTTAAAAGGTCTTACTCACAACGGCTACGAAGAACAAGATCACACAGATGTCCGGAACAGCTGATAATCTAATTTTTCCTTGCCTTGAAGCAAACATAGACGGCATTTAACTCGTCTGATAAACTTGCTTCACAGGGCAGTTTGCGGCTGGGTTTGCCTTTGTCACTTGTGATACGTTGCAAGCCCTCACACATCTGTCAAGCATCAGAGCCGGCATGGTAAGATTCGATCTTAGTCCTGTATTGATGCTTACCTGTTTGATGGCTCGTCAGAGGTTGTAGCAGGATTTCTAATAAGTGTCTGGATTGGTGTCTCGCTCCTTGAAAGCGGCAGCTCTAGCCTTTAGCTGATAGGTTTCAGACATTGCCTCCATTAAGTGTCCCTCAGTCTTCTACTTTTGCCCATTCGGCACTGAGTAATATGGCGCCTCTTGGCCAACAAAGCCAAAGCTTGGCATCTCCTCTTGGCCCCACACTTTTCCCACAGGTTGAAGCCAACCCTCTCCGCCCACTTGACGCGGAATACCTTGTCAAACTCGTCAATAATTTCCCCATCTTTGACCCCGTTCCAGGTCAGCCAAACGATGCTGAGACGTTTCTAGCTGACAGAGGACACGTTGGATGGCTACCCGAACGCTACGGGTTCTGACATGGTTTAACTGTTGAAGCGAACGTCGAATAGACGTGACAAGGTCCATTCACCTACAACAGCAACACGTGTTAAATGACTACGCTAAACTTGCCACAGCTTTGAAATTAGAATTCAGTGGTTCTGCAACTCGCAAACACAATAGCTCACTGGCTAACACGGTCAAACAAGCTCGAACACCCACAAGCTTACTATCATAGGCTTCGTTCAGCTTACTTTGGCCTACTCACTGAAACAGGCATGGAAGATCTGTTACCATTTAAACAAATGTTCCTGTCGAACATGCATCCTACCTTCATTACCTACTTGGGCCCTGCTGCCCACGTTGGCTTGCCGATCTTACAACTCAGAGAGCTTGCAAGCACAGCTTTTGAGGCATCAAAAGCTCGCAACGCTAAGAGCCCTGACCCTCGGTTTTGAAGTTTGACCAGAAGCACTCACTCCAGTTAGAGGGTGCATTATCAGGTATTGGAGCATTAAGAGATGACGCACAAAAACAGTTTCTACCATGTAACCATGATTCCAATAACTTCCTCGGTCTAAATAACTGTGAAGTACGCTGCCATCAAAACGACGACCGCTACAATCGACTTGTTCACTACGTTCCTGCACCCAACCCACACCAAGTGTCAGAGCACAATGGTAACAAAGGGTTGAAGGATGATCAAAACGTAGACCAATGTTCTCCAGAAGTTCCACTACATGAAGAACTAAAGCGAGAAACATTTGAGAAAAGGCTCAAAGTTAAGTCACAAGGACTACACGGGGAATTACCGGACACCAGGTCCACAGGAATTAACACCCATAGCAAGGACGTTAAAATTCAAATCTCTCCCGCTCTCACTCGAGACCCTATCCAGGGCCCGCTTGATCAAGAAACAAGCCCACGGGCTCTGTCTATAGACTCTGATACAAAGGTCGCGAAGAAAAAGGTCAAACGCTTCATTAAAGCCAATCCCACTAAAAATCTGAAAAGTCGATCTGCTTCCACCTTGAACAGAACAGACACACGTCCTTTATTTTAGCATGTGGATGTAGTATGCTTTCGGCATGTGTCTCTTCAGATTCCACAATGATTCTTAAGTTGTGTGGACACTACCTCACTGCACTCCCTCTCTTGGTCCTCATCTTTGTAAGTCACCTTGATTTTGCACCTGTTTTATCAGTTTCAAGGGGCTATAGCAGCACACAACTATACTGGAAGTGCACGCTGGCCCGAGCATGCCCTGAGCTGGTGAAGTGAGTGCTACTGAAGCTATTGGAGTGAAATTGGAGCAGACTAGAAGGCCGAAGCTACAGCTTTTGGGAATCTCGCTCTGAGCTCCAGTCAAATTGGGCATTCTCAGCTCTTCACTCCTCTCACATACTCTGGATAGGTGTAACATCAGCGCTCCATTATTGGTTAGACCAGCCATAGCCAGGTGCACCACGGGTCAGCTTAATGTTTACATAGCAGGTTAAGAGAACTAATGTAGCAGGTTAGGAGAATGAACATAGCAGGTTAGGATAAGATACCTGGCAGGTTAGGAGAATGAGATTAAGGTTAGGTGTAGCTTAAATACGTAGCACATTAAGATAATTAACGTGGCAGGTTCGGAGAATTAATTTAAAGTTAGGAAAAGGGTTAGGCTTAGTTTAAACACGACAGTTGTCAGCAATCGACTCTTCTTGCATCCCAATCAGCAACGCAAAACGGTCTTGAGTGGCAACAAATCTGGCCAATTAGCTGATTCGCTTTCCGTACATCCACTACTTGATGTCTTTTGACACGCCCACTTTCAGACACTGCACGTATCCAAGTTACCCATGACTCCACTGAATAGCAATCACGACACCTTGAAAATAAAACACAGACACACCAATATCTAAACAGCGTAGATAGTTTATTATTTTGTTATTTTATCATTCAATTATATATTTGACTGGCAAACCGTCAAGGTGCAAGCAAGCATTTAAAATATTTAGCTAATCCTGAACTTTCACTGTTCAAAAAACTCCAGAGGACAGACTGTACCATTTGAACGAGCTAGAGGGGTGTTTCGTCCAAGCCACCAAGTTCCGCTTCTGTGTGGATCCTGGAAGAGATTTGGGGATATAAAATCAAGGAACTCTGTTATGCAGCACTTTTGAGTTCATCTCGTGAATGTCATCAACTTCATGACACATTAATTAGCCCCATGTTCTAATCACGCGCAAACAAGAGAGAGTACTTGTGTCTCACTGAAACCTCAAAATAATTCCTCACCCAGTCTCTCTGTCACTTCTACCGGTGGCGCGAGCCACACAACGCAACCATGGCCGGCGACGATCAGCGCGCGCTACAGTATGAACAAACTTTGGTAAGTGAACTTGTTGCCACTTCAACTTCACTTCGTTACAAAGTGACAGCGGTGTGTGTTGGCCGTGGCGCCTGTTTGATCAAATGTGGTTAGTTCACAGCTTTTACCGTCTAGAACGGGTTACAAGTCTTATGCTCGCACCTGTGTAGCTGAAGAACGCTCAAACCTGTTCTCTTTAGAGAAGTTGAGTGTGATTAAATGAGCGGTGACTACATGGTTATGACAGAGGTTTATGAATTTCACTCATGGTTTTCAAATAAATTGTATTTTAAAACACAATTGAATGGGTATAATCTCGTTAAGTTATTCACATACAAAAAATAGTCCTTATCAGGCGCTATTGTGAGAACACATCTGGATTTGTCCAGAAAAATGAAACTCATCACCGCAGCTCAATGCATACTGTAGGCTGCACGAGGTACTAATAGTTGGTGTAATAGCGAGCTATTCCGTGAACGAATAACTTGTGTTCTCATCTTCAAACAATACAGTAGTCAGTGCCGCTATGTGCCTAGTGCGACTATGTGCGTGGGTTGCATCGACATTTTCGACCCAACAATGGGTGACTATTTTTTTCGTGGTGCTGGATTGAGGCGTAATGCGAGGAGGATTAATAGACAAGAACTCCCCAGGTTCTTTCTTAACACAGTTGTCATATGTTGAATATTAATTCATGATGACCTGTTCTTGGGAAGTGGGTGTCAAGTCTCAGAGGATATTTGACATGTTCTCCTTTGGACTTGACAGGGGCTCAACAGGTGGTCCCCACCTGAGGCACAATGCTTATTAATGAGGAACTTGTAATGTGCTGCATGTTGCACCTATCTGAGCTGTTTCCCCACTTGGTTTAGTCTATATAACCAGTGGAGTCTTGGAGTGCACTGCTTTCAATTGAAATCAAATGAATCCTTTGCTGTTTGGTATAGAAACCTGCAGCTCCATATGCACTGCTGTCTACCTAGGCCTATTCTATGGCTGCCGGATTGAATTGGTGAAGTTGATCGAGGGCACAAGTGGTTGTCAGCTTTCCTTGATGATTCCCGTGAATTTTAACACTAAATGCGCCAACATCTATATGTTTAGGTTAAAAGCACCAACGGGTAATATTTGACCACAAGTTGATAATGATTTGCAAGGACACTTTGTTGTATTAACCTTTTATAATGGATGGTTTAAATTCCCCTGAAATAAGCATTTATTTTCCATGCTCACACATTTCTAGTGAAGGTGTTGTGTTTCTGTGATACTCAAAGGCTGACATACTAGTACGACCTAAAATGGTCACTGTTATTTAGGTGCCATTGTCATCAGTCTTTTCGCTCTAACTTTTTGGAATGAAATTGAGTATCAACTCTGCAGGGTTTCCATTAGGAAAATGTGTTTCTGGACATTTGACCGGCAGCATTTACATTTGAATTAACGTTTGAGAAGATTAACGGACTGATATGAAGTGGGTGCGTAACCTGATTAGGCCGTCCACCGGTGGTGCTCAGAATAACAGAAATCACATTTTGGTAATTCATTTTAACAGAACATGCAACTCCCTGGATGCAAAGGTATGCATCCTTCTTACCGAATTCCAATGCGCACTTTGAAGATGTTAGAATAACTGCCACATTGACTTTTTCCTCAGACAACAAGATGAATAACGAACAGCAAAATCACTCGCCTATGTCAATGTAATATCCATAGTAAAGGTTACGTATTCTATTGGTCAGCTCTGTGTGAGAGACATGGCCTATTCTAAACAGACTCGGGAACAGTTGTGGGACGATAGATCCCAAATTCATACGACCAGTAGGCATAAGGTACATACATTTTTTTTAAAGCAATGAGCCTGATGCAATCGATCAGAACATTTAGCTTAAAATGTTGATAAATGATTACTTCTTCACATTAGAAGCTCCGTAATGCGCACAAGGCACAAACGTTTTCGTTCCATAATGCATTTAGCGGGAAAACACTTGTCCAAAGCACATTGCACATACGAGCGGTTTCATGTGATAGCGATGAAAATATCAATTAGAAATTTTGAAAGAGGGGAGATCTTAAGATGCAACAACTCGCATCAAATCAAATGTATTTATATAGCCCTTCGTACATCAGCTGATATCTCAAAGTGCTGTACAGAAACCCAGCCTAAAACCCCAAACCGCAAGCAATGCAGGTGTAGAAGCAAGGTGGCTAGCAAAATCTCCCTAGAAAGGCCAAAACATAGGAAGAAACCTAGAGAGGAACCAGGTTATGTCCTCTTCTGGCTGTGCCGGGTGGAGATTATAACAGAACATGGCCAAGATGTTCAAATGTTGGGGGGGGGGGGGCAACCCAGACAGGAAGATAAGGTCAGTGACTCAACCCACTCAAGCTACGCACCCCTCCTAGGGACGGCATGAAAGAGCACCAGTAAGCCAGTGACTGAGCCCCTGTAATAGGGTTAGAGGTAGAGAATCCCAGTGGAAAGAGGGGAACCGGCCAGGCAGAGACAGCAAGGGCGGTTCGTTGCTCCAGAGCCTTTCCGTTCACCTTCCCACTCCTGGGCCAGACAACACTCAATCATATGACCCACTGAAGAGATGAGTCTTCAGTAAAGACTTAAAGGTTGAGACCGAGTTTGCGTCTCTGACATGGGTAGGCAGACCGTTCCATAAAAATGGAGCTCTATAGGAGAAAGCCCTGCCTCCATCTGTTTGCTTAGAAATTCTAGGGACAATTAGGAGGCCTGCGTCTTGTGACCATAGCGTACTTGTTGGTATGTATGGCAGGACCAAATCAGAGAGATAGCTAGGAGCAAGCCCATGTAATGCTTTGTAGGTTAACAGTAAAATCTTAATCAGCCCTTGCCTTGACAGGAAGCTAGTGTATGGGTGCTAGCACTGGAGTAATATGATCAAATTTTTGGGTTCTAGTTAGGATTCTAGCAGCCGTACTTAGCACTAACTGAAGTTTATTTAGTGCTTTATCCAGGTAGCTGGAAAGTAGAGCATTGCAGTAGTCTAACCTAGAAGTAACAAAATCATGGATACATTTTTCTGCATCATTTTTGGATAGAAAGTTTCTGATTTTTGCAATGTTACGTAGATGGAAAAAAGCTGTCCTTGAAATGGTCTCGATATGTTCGTCAAAAGAGAGATCAGTGTCCAGAGTAACGCCCGAGGTCCTTCAGTTTTATTTGAGACGACTGTACAACCATTAAGGTTAATTGTCAGATTCAACAGAAGGTCATTGTTTTTTGGGACCTAGAACAAGCATCTCTGTTTTGTCCGAGTTTAAAAGTAGAAGGTTTGCAGCCAAACACTTCCTTATGTCTGAAACACATGCTTCTAGCGAGGGCTATTTTGGTGCTTCACCATGTTTCATTGAAATGTACAGCTGTGTGTCATCTGCATAGCTGTGAACGTTAACATTATGTTTTCAAATGACATCCCCAAGAGGTAAAATATATAGTAAAAACAATAGTGGTCCTAAAAATGGAACCTTGAGGAACACCGAAATTTACAGTTGATTTGTCAGAGGACAAACCATTCACAGAGACAAACTAATATTTTTCTGACAGATGAGATCTGAACCAGGCCAGAACTTGTCCGTGTAGTCCTATTTGGGTTTCCATTCTCTCCAAAAGAATGTGGTGATCGGTGGTATCGCTGCTTTCTGTTCTATGTTGCTCTGTCTGTATGCTATGTCTTGCTTGTCCTATGTTGCTATGTCTTGCTTGTTCTATGGTGCTATTGTCTATATTGTAATTGTTTTTAATAACCTACCCAGGGACTGCGGTTGAAAATTAGCCGGCTGGCTAAAACCGGCACTTTTACTGAAACGTTGATTAATGTGCACTGTCCCTGTAAAAATAAAATAAACTAAACTAAAAAGCAGCATTAATGTCTAGGAGCACAAGGACAGATGCAGAGCCTCGGTCTGATGCCATTAAAAGGTCATTTACCACCTTCACAAGTGCAGTCTCAGTGCTATGATGGGGTCTAAAGCCAGACTGAAGGAAGGCAGTGAGTTGCTGCGCAACAGCCTTCTCTAAAAAAATTGAGAGGAATGGAAGATTCGATATAGGCCGATAGTTGTTTATATTTTCTGGGTCAAGGTTTGGCTTTTTCAAGAGAGGCTTTATTACTGCCACTTTTAGTGAATTTGGTACACATCCGGTGGATAGAGAGCCGTTTATTATGTTCAACATAGGAGGGCCAAGCACAGGAAGCAGCTCTTTCAGTAGTTTAGTTGGAATAGGGTCCAGTATGCAGCTTGAAGGTTTAGAGGCCATGATTATTTTCATCATTGTGTCAAGAGATATAGTACTAAAACACTTTTGAGTGTCTCTCTTGATCCTATGTCCGTCCTGGCAGAGTTGTGCATGGGTTGCTAATATGACTAGGATGTGCCTTTTGGCTACTGGAAAATGAAAATAATTTGATTTGAAAACCAATAGATCATGAGAGAAATAGGCTACTGGTTTCAATAGTATATGGAAGTATTTATAATATAAAATAATGCCTCCCACATTTCTATGGTTGGATTGTACTTTGGAGCAAGGTAAGACATGCATCATAATATGAAGTACAACGTTCAGGTTTCAAACTATTAAGTATATGTTTTCAAAATGCATGCGGCCTCCAGCTCATTGCAAAGTGGTGTGATGCGCTGAAGACTAACTACTGTTGCCTATATGCACTTGAATCTCGAATGGGTACATGCTTCAATTACCATTTGAGAAATGAAAACAGAAGCTCTTTAATTGTGCCAACTGGCCATCAAAACATTTATTTAACACCCGATATGCATTTAGAATTGTTACGCAGTGATTGTGCTTTTAAATAACACGTTTCACAATGAGCTGTTTGAGGAGCTGTAGCAGCTGCTTTGCGCTGTCTGGCAGATTTTCCACACATAGGCTCTGTGTCTGTATGCTTTGTGTGTGTGATAAACATAACTGCTAATTAAATTACACATATGGCAATTTAATACCATTTCAAAATGATAGAAATGTATCTATAGACCGATAAGCTTGACTGGTTTTTACATCAATGAATAGGCTAAAAAGCATTATTTTGCAATGGGATTTTATTTTCCTGGACAATTGACCTGAGCCATTTTTATTTATAGTCTAACATTTTTTTTAAAGATCTGCCAAAATGCCGTTCCAATTGCATTTGAAATATGAGACTCTTGACTTGGTATAAAGACATTGACTGGAAGCTAAATATGTATTTACATGTTTTTGTTGTAGTGGCTGCCACCCACTCCATATCTAAACATTTTCAGGGTCCATACATCTTCCTCTGTCAAATTTGGTGCTTTTATTACAGTTTACTACTGAGTCCAGATTTTCAATTTAGCTATGCACCACTAGTATGCAAAATAGATAATTGGTAATTCCTTCATATTAACACAGACATCATGGTAAATTGTGTTTTTGTCAGTTACTAGTTGCATGACAGTACTAACATTTAAGAAGGATTAAAAAAATATTTATTTTTATTTTTTAAATTGACATTTTTGGTCCCTTGAGATCAAAATGTACTCCTGTCGGTGCTTTTAGGGTTAAAGTATCTTGCTAATATGTAGCCTAGAACAGACCATCCTGGGCTACATATTAGCTCAGATACTTTAAATGTAAAGGCCCACTGAAGCGTGTAACCGTAACTTCTGAAAAGAGCAGTTGGGCCTGTTTTTCATCTAATTATAGTTTTATTTTTACTGAGACTTCCCCCTTGCTGTTAAACTGTGTGTGGGTGTGCCTGTATGTGAGGGAGATTACACAATGAGCTGCTTGCTGATTCAGCGCTGGGCACTCTGTCACCCTTGCTGGGTCTTGTGCTCGGCTGGCTCGCTCTCCAACAGGCTCTCTGTGCTCCTATCTCTGAAGAGTCACTGAACCGATGACATTTTCCTGTCCCTCTCGCTTGTCCCTCTCGCTTGTCCCTCTCGCTTGTCCCTCTCGCTTGTCCCTCTCGCTTGTCCCTCTCTGTACCCCCCTCTGTTTTTCTCTCTGACTTCTTCCTTTCTCTATTCCCCACGTCTTTGGCTACACTGTGAGTCACCGTGACACAGTTCCATTGTGCCACATTGGCAGCGGCGGTGGTTGTGTGGGCTTCGTATGTGGTGCAGAACTGTACGAGACTACTGTAGCTAGTTCCACATCACATCACGACACCACAACAAACAAACAAGCTGTCCCACTAATGAAAATGATAATACACATGTAAGCTGTCCCACTAATGAAAATGATAATACACATGTAAGCTGTCCCACTAATGAAAATGATAATACACATGTAAGCTGTCCCACTTACCTTCGGTGTTGTATGTCACCCTTTGTAGTAATACTTTGCTTATACATTATTGTGAAGCATCTATGGTACAGATTAAATGTAGGAATGCGTATGAAGACTATATGCATGCTCTAGATACCTTTTGGTTCATTTAAAGTGGGACCATCACCGACTGAATAAAATGGTTGATAAATAGCAATGGGTGGCCCTCAGCTGTCTACCCCTCCATTTAGTGTATGGCATTCTGCTACACTTGTTTCCCCCCCCCCATCACCTTGTCTCTTTGAGTTCCAGGTACCATCCGTCTCTATCCTCTTACGGCTTCTCACACAGTCCACTGTCAATCTTCCTGTCTCCCCTCAGGCACACCTGCTCACAATCTCTCTCGCGCTCTCGCTTGCACGTCACTCATTCGCCTTCACAGCAGTATTTATGATTATTTGGCCCACTTTGACATGTATGTTTTATGAGTGGAAGTCCAAGAGCTCTGGCTTTCGGATGAAAGCCAAATGGGGCGTTAATGGGCTTAGCCTGCAGGTGTTGCGATGTCCCTAGACATCCCAAAATGTCCGTTGTCCCTCTCCGACCCTGTAGAGGCTTAGAGCATGATGGCTTACAGCTTGTGATGTGTCTTTTGTGTCTTTTGTGTGTGTGTGTGTGTGTGTGTGTGTGTGTGTGTGTGTGTGTGTGTGTGTGTGTGTGTGTGTGTGTGTGTGTGTGTGTGTGTGTGTGTGTGTGTGTGTGTGGAGGGGAAATGATTCAGTGGGTCAGATAAGAACTATTAGAGCAGATAGATAAGGCAGGACGGAGCCACAGGACAACCTTGGGCCACACTGACTGATGTTTGTTCTCCTTCAGTGCTGAGCAATGGAGCTGTCATATAGCTGTCATAGCTATCGCTGTCAGGCCACTCTGGAACTTTACATGGCTGCAGATTTGGAGGCAGGAGAGTGGTCATTGTGATTTGTACATGACATGAATTCCATTATGACATGAGCCTATGTAATGTAGATGACATGGTTTTCCATTGTGACTTATGTAGATGACATGGTTTTCCATTGTGACTTATGTAGATGACATGGTTTTCCATTGTGACTTATGTAGATGACATGGTTTTCCATTGTGACTTATGTAGATGACATGGTTTTCCATTGTGACTTATGTACAGTTGAAGTCGGAAGTTTACATACACTTATGTTGGAGTCATTCAAACTCGTTTTTCAACCACTCCACAAAATTCTTGTTAACAAACTATAGTTTTGACAAGTCTGTTGTGTCATGCACAAAGTAGATGTCCTAAGTCATTTTTCCAACAATTGTTTACAGACAGATTATTTCACTTATAATTCACTATCACAATTCCAGTGGGTCAGAAGTTTACATACACCAAGTTGACTGTGCCTTTCAACAGCTTGAAAAATTCCAGAATATGATGTCATGGCTTTAGAAGCTTCTGGTAGGTTAATTGACATAATATGAGTCAATTGGAGGCGTACCTGTGGATGTATGTCAGTGCCTCTTTGCTTGACAGCATGGGGAAATCAGCCAAGACTTCAGAAAATAATTGTAGACCTTCCAAATGCCTGAAGGTACCACGTTCATCTGTACAAACAATAGTACGCAAGTATAAACACCATGGGGCCACGCAGCCGTCATACCGCTCAGGAAGGAGACTCATTCTGTCTCCTTGAGATGAACGTACTTTGGTGCGAAAAGTGCAAATCAATCCCAGAACAACAGCAAAGGACCATGGGAAGATGCTGGAGGAAACCGGTACAAAAGTATCTATATCCACAGTTAAACGAGTCCTATATCAACATGACCTGAAAGGCCGCTTAGCAAGGAAGAAGCCACTGCTCCAAAACCGCCATAAAAAAGCCAGACTATGGTTGGCAACTGCACATGGGGACAAAGATCATACTTTTTGTAGAAATGTCCTCTTGTCGGATTAAATAAAACTGTTTGGCCATAATGACCATCGTTATGTTTGGAGGAAAAAGGAGGATGCTTGCAAGCCGAAGAACACCATCCCAACCGTGAAGTACAGGGGTGGAAACATGTTGTGGGGGGGTGCTTTGCTGCAGGAGGGACTGATGCACTTCAAAATATATGGCATCATGAGGGAGGAAAATTAGGTGGCTATATTGAAGCAACATCTCAAGACATCAGTCAGGAAGTCCAAGCTTGGTCGCAAATGGGTCTTCCAAATGGACAATGACCCCAAGCATACTTCCAAAGTTGTGGCAAAATGGCTTAAGGACAACAAAGTCAAGGTATTGGAGTGACCATCACAAAGCCCTGACCTCAATCCCATAGAAAATCTGTTGGCAGAACTAAAAGTGTGTGTGTGTGTGTGTGTGTGTGTGTGTGTGTGTGTGTGTGTGTGTGTGTGTGTGTGTGTGTGTGTGTGTGTGTGTGTGTGTGAGAGAGAAAGAAGGCTAACAAACCTGACTCCGTTACACCAGCTCTGTCAGGAGGAATGGGCCAAAATTCACAGAACTTATTGTGGGAAGCTTGTGGAAGGCTACCTGAAACGTTTGACCCAAGTTCAACAATTTAATTGCAGTGCTACCAAATACTAATTGAGTGAATGTAAACTTCTGACCCACTGGGAATGTGATTACAGAAATAAAAGCTGAAATAAATCATTCTCTCTACTATTATTCTGACATTTCACATTCTTAAAATGAAGTGGTGATTCTAACTGACCTAAGACAGGGAATTTTTACTAGGATTAAATGTCAGGAATTGTGGAAAAACTGGGTTTGAATGTATTTGGCTAAGGTGTATGTAAACTTCAGACTTCAACTGTAGATGACGTAGTTTTCCTTTCCATTATGACATATGGGGGAGATGAATGTTATGTCTTGTGGCAGCAAAGGTCTATTTACAGTCAGAATTTGTCAAGTGATTGTTGTTGGTGAGAATATTCTAATGAGGACCCAAGGAAGTGAGGGGAACGAAGTGTCAATCTAGTGTGTGTGGATGTGTGATTCTGGCTGTGGCACAAGGCAATTTGTAACCGAGTGTTCTTTGCCTGCTGGTCATTTAAGTGGTAATCTGGCTTTATGTTGCTGTCAATTTGTTTGATGTCAGCTTCTATAGCCATAACTACATTTTACCTCGGTTCGTCTCGAACACTCCTTCCAGTTTTCTTTCTCCATCTTTCCCTCTTTAACGAAAACTACCTCATTCCTTCTTGCAAAATGGCGGTCTCCTGCTACAGGCACACCTGTTAATGAAATGCATTCCAGGTGACTACCTCATTAAGCTGGTTGAGAAAATGCCAAGACTCTGCAAAACTGCCATCAAGGCAAAGGGTGGCTACTTTGAAGAATCTGAAATATAAATATCTATTTTAATTTAACACTTTTGGTTACTACGTGATTCCACGTGTTATTTCATAGTTTTCATGTCTTCACTATTATTCTTCATTGTAGAAAATAGTGTAAAAATAAGAAAAACCATTGTGTCCAAACTTGTACTGTATATACTTTTATATGTGGACACCCCTTAAAATGAGTGGATAAGGCTAGTTCAGCCACATCTGCTGCTGACAGGTGTGTAAAATTGAGAACACAGCCATAGACATTGGCAGTAGAATAATAATAATAATAATAATAATAATAATAATAATAATATGCCATTTAGCAGACGCTTTTATCCAAAGCGACTTACAGTCATGTGTGCATACATTCTACGTATGATAAGGAGTCTACCTCCCTCAGTAACCCCTAGAGATAAGGAGTCTACCTCCCTCAGTAACCCCTAGAAGAATGAGTCTACTTCCCTCAGTAACCCCTAGAGATGAGGAGTCTACCTCCCTCAGTAGCCCCGAGAGATGAGGAGTCTACTTCCCTCAGTAGCCTCTAGAGATGAGGACTCTACTCCCCTCTTTCATCCCTCAGTAACCCCTAGAGATAAGGAGTCTACTTCCCTCAGTAACCCCTAGAGATAAGGAGTCTACTTCCCTCAGTAACCCCTAGAGATAAGGAGTCTACTTCCCTCAGTAACCCCTAGAGATAAGGAGTCTACTTCCCTCAGTAACCCCTAGAGATAAGGAGTCTACTTCCCTCAGTAACCCCTAGAGATAAGGAGTCTACTTCCCTCAGTAACCCCTAGAGATAAGGAGTCTACTTCCCTCAGTAACCCCTAGAGATGAGGAGTCTACCTCCATCAGTAACTCCTAGAGATGAGGAGTCTACCTCCATCAGTAACTCCTAGAGATGAGGAGTCTACCTCCATCAGTAACTCCTAGAGATGAGGAGTCTACCTCCCTCAGTAACCCCTAGAGATGAGGAGTCTACTCCCCTCTTTCATCCCTCAGTAACCCCTAGAGATGAGGAGTCTACTTCGCTCAGTAACCCCTAGAGATGAGGAGTCTACTTCGCTCAGTAACCCCTAGAGATGAGGAGTCTACTTCGCTCAGTAACCCCTAGAGATGAGGAGTCTACTTCGCTCAGTAACCCCTAGAGATGAGGAGTCTACTTCGCTCAGTAACCCCTAGAGATGAGGAGTCTACTTCGCTCAGTAACCCCTAGAGATGAGGAGTCTACTTCGCTCAGTAACCCCTAGAGATGAGGAGTCTACTTCGCTCAGTAACCCCTAGAGATGAGGAGTCTACTTCGCTCAGTAACCCCTAGAGATGAGGAGTCTACTTCGCTCAGTAACCCCTAGAGATGAGGAGTCTACTTCGCTCAGTAACCCCTAGAGATGAGGAGTCTACTTCCCTCAGTAACCCCTAGAGATGAGGAGTCTACTCCCCTCTTTCATCCCTCAGTAACCCCTAGACATAAGGAGTCTACTTCGCTCAGTAACCCCTAGAGATGAGGAGTCTACTTCCCTCAGTAACCCCTAGAGATGAGGAGTCTACTCCCCTCAGTAACCCCTAGAGATGAGGAGTCTACTCCCCTCAGTGACCCCTAGAGATGAGGAGTCTACCCCCTCAGTAACCCCTAGAGACGAGGAGTCTACCTCCCTCAGTAACCCCTAGAGACGAGGAGTCTACCTCCCTCAGTAACCCCTAGAGACGAGGAGTCTACCTCCCTCAGTAACCCCTAGAGATGAGGAGTCTACTCCCCTCTTTCATCCCTCAGTAACCCCTAGACATAAGGAGTCTACCTCCCTCAGTAACCCCTAGAGATGAGGAGTCTACCTCCCTCAGTAACCCCTAGAGACGAGGAGTCTACCTCCCTCAGTAACCCCTAGAGATGAGGAGTCTACTCCCCTCTTTCATCCCTCAGTAACCCCTAGAGATGAGGAGTCTACTTCGCTCAGTAACCCCTAGAGATGAGGAGTCTACTTCCCTCAGTAACCCCTAGAGATGAGGAGTCTACTTCCCTCAGTAACCCCTAGAGATGAGGAGTCTACTCCCCTCAGTAACCCCTAGAGATGAGGAGTCTACTCCCTCAGTAACCCCTAGAGATAAGGAGTCTACCTCCCTCAGTAACCCCTAGAGATGAGGAGTCTACTTCCCTCAGTAACCCCTAGAGATGAGGAGTCTACTCCCCTCTTTCATCCCTCAGTAACCCCTAGAGATAAGGAGTCTACTTCCCTCAGTAACCCCTAGAGATGAGTATACTTCCCTCAGTAACCCCTAGAGATGAGGAGTCTACTTCCCTCAGTAACCCCTAGAGATGAGGAGTCTACTTCCCTCAGTAACCCCTAGAGATGAGGAGTCTACTTCCCTCAGTGACCCCTAGAGATGAGGAGTCTACTCCCCTCAGTAACCCCTAGAGATGAGGAGTCTACTCCCCTCAGTAACCCCTAGAGATAAGGAGTCTACCTCCCTCAGTAACCCCTAGAGATGAGGAGTCTACTTCCCTCAGTAACCCCTAGAGATGAGGAGTCTACTCCCCTCTTTCATCCCTCAGTAACCCCTAGAGATAAGGAGTCTACTTCCCTCAGTAACCCCTAGAGATGAGTATACTTCCCTCAGTAACCCCTAGAGATGAGGAGTCTACTTCCCTCAGTAACCCCTAGAGATGAGGAGTCTACTTCCCTCAGTAACCCCTAGAGATAAGGAGTCTACCTCCCTCAGTAACCACTAGAGATGCGGAGTCTACCTCCCTCAGTAACCCCTAGAGATAAGGAGTCTACCTCCCTCAGTAACCCCTAGAGATGAGGAGTCTACCTCCCTCAGTAACCCCTAGAGATGAGGAGTCTACTTCCCTCAGTAACCCCTAGAGATGAGGAGTCTACTTCCCTCAGTAACCCCTAGAGATGAGGAGTCTACCTCCCTCAGTAACCCCTAGAGATGAGGAGTCTACTTCCCTCAGTAACCCCTAGAGATGAGGAGTCTACTTCCCTCAGTAACCCCTAGAGATGAGGAGTCTACTTCCCTCAGTAACCCCTAGAGATGAGGAGTCTACTTCCCTCAGTAACCCCTAGAGATGAGGAGTCTACTTCCCTCAGTAACCCCTAGAGATGAGGAGTCTACTTCCCTCAGTAACCCCTAGAGATGAGGAGTCTACTTCCCTCAGTAACCCCTAGAGATGAGGAGTCTACTTCCCTCAGTAACCCCTAGAGATGAGGAGTCTACTTCCCTCAGTAACCCCTAGAGATGAGGAGTCTACTTCCCTCAGTAACCCCTAGAGATGAGGAGTCTACTTCCCTCAGTAACCCCTAGAGATGAGGAGTCTACTTCCCTCAGTAACCCCTAGAGATGAGGAGTCTACTTCCCTCAGTAACCCCTAGAGATGAGGAGTCTACTTCCCTCAGTAACCCCTAGAGATGAGGAGTCTACTTCCCTCAGTAACCCCTAGAGATGAGGAGTCTACTTCCCTCAGTAACCCCTAGAGATGAGGAGTCTACTTCCCTCAGTAACCCCTAGAGATGAGGAGTCTACTTCCCTCAGTAACCCCTAGAGATGAGGAGTCTACTTCCCTCAGTAACCCCTAGAGATGAGGAGTCTACTTCCCTCAGTAACCCCTAGAGATGAGGAGTCTACTTCCCTCAGTAACCCCTAGAGATGAGGAGTCTACTTCCCTCAGTAACCCCTAGAGATGAGGAGTCTACTTCCCTCAGTAACCCCTAGAGATGAGGAGTCTACTTCCCTCAGTAACCCCTAGAGATGAGGAGTCTACTTCCCTCAGTAACCCCTAGAGATGAGGAGTCTACTTCCCTCAGTAACCCCTAGAGATGAGGAGTCTACTTCCCTCAGTAACCCCTAGAGATGAGGAGTCTACTTCCCTCAGTAACCCCTAGAGATGAGGAGTCTACTTCCCTCAGTAATCCCTAGAGATGAGGAGTCTACTTCCCTCAGTAACCCCTAGAGATGAGGAGTCTACTTCCCTCAGTAACCCCTAGAGATGAGGAGTCTACTTCCCTCAGTAACCCCTAGAGATGAGGAGTCTACTTCCCTCAGTAACCCCTAGAGATGAGGAGTCTACTTCCCTCAGTAACCCCTAGAGATGAGGAGTCTACTTCCCTCAGTAACCCCTAGAGATGAGGAGTCTACTTCCCTCAGTAACCCCTAGAGATGAGGAGTCTACTTCCCTCAGTAACCCCTAGAGATGAGGAGTCTACTTCCCTCAGTAACCCCTAGAGATGAGGAGTCTACTTCCCTCAGTAACCCCTAGAGATGAGGAGTCTACTTCCCTCAGTAACCCCTAGAGATGAGGAGTCTACTTCCCTCAGTAACCCCTAGAGATGAGGAGTCTACTTCCCTCAGTAACCCCTAGAGATGAGGAGTCTACTTCCCTCAGTAACCCCTAGAGATGAGGAGTCTACTTCCCTCAGTAACCCCTAGAGATGAGGAGTCTACTTCCCTCAGTAACCCCTAGAGATGAGGAGTCTACTTCCCTCAGTAACCCCTAGAGATGAGGAGTCTACTTCCCTCAGTAAC
>NC_060191.1:59508359-59515859 GCF_021184085.1 Oncorhynchus gorbuscha
CATCCAAGCTACTCAATACTGCCCCCCAGCCATAAGAAGTTAATGACTCCAATCTAAGTGTATGTAAACTTCTGACTTCAACTGTATGTGTGCATATTAGACTGGTGAACTGGTACTAAGTGTCTGTGTAAATCAGGAAATGTGTGTATGCTGCATAAATGCCTTGTGATACATGCTGATTCCAGCATTGTGGACTGCTGAGTGGTATCTGTGATGTGACTGGTCAGTCAGTCTCGCTGGGGGTGGGTTGAAGTTTCCAACAGGTACAGATCTAGGATCAGTTTCCCGCCCCCAGTCCTTACCTTTACCAAAATTGACCCTTACCAAAACTGACCAAAGAAGCATCTAGGGGCAACTTCACACTACTCCGTCATTCACGTCAGTCAGGTTACAGTCCTTTGTGTTTTCTACTAAGGTCTGGACGCTAGCTGTTTCCTGTCTGCAGGAGATGCTACTTCCTGCTGACCTGGTGTGTGTGTGTGTGTGTGTGTGTGTGTGTGTGTGTGTGTGTGTGTGGGGTACTTGAGTAAAAATACTTTTAGGTACTACTTAAGTCGTTTTTTTGGTTACTGTTTTTACTTTTGAGAACTTACTCCACTATATTCCTAAAGAAAAGAATGTACTTTTTCTCCATACATTTTCCCTGACACCAAAAAGTACTCATTACATTTAGAATGTTCAAGCAGGATAGAATAATGGCACGTATCAATACAACACATAGTCATCCCTACTGCCTCTGATCTGGCGGACAAACAAATACTGTGTTTGTAAATTATGTATTTAATTTTTATTTTACCAGGAAGGGCTCGTTGAGATTTGAAATCTCTTTTTCAAGAGTGTCCTGGCCACGATAGGTGGCACCATGTCATTATACAATTACAGACCGACAACATGAAAAACTACACGTAATCAAAAAAAAAAAATCAGCATTCACAAGAGTATAACAAGATCATATAACAGCAAATTTAAAACATTGACAGGTCAGGGAATTAGCCTCAAAATCCTCCATCAATGATTTAAAAACAATTGGGAGTTCTTCCAGATTAAAAGTATACATTACGATCTGTCCTTAGGCCAGTTGTTCTGGCTGATACAGTCCTATACATGTAGACTGTAAGTCGCTTTGGATAAAAGCATCTGCTAAATGGCATTTATTATTATTATTATTATTATTATTATTATTATTAGATAGGGTCAGTTGTTCTGGCTGATACAGTCCTATACACTGTAGATAGGGTCAGTTGTTCTGGCTGATACAGTCCTATACACTGTAGATAGGGTCAGTTGTTCTGGCTGATACAGTCCTATACACTGTAGATAGGGTCAGTTGTTCTGGCTGATACAGTCCTATACACTGTAGATAGGGTCAGTTGTTCTGGCTGATACAGTCCTATACACTGTAGATAGGGTCAGTTGTTCTGGCTGATACAGTCCTATACACTGTAGATAGGGTCAGTTGTTCTGGCTGATACAGTCCTATACACTGTAGATAGGGTCAGTTGTTCTGGCTGATACAGTCCTATACACTGTAGATAGGGTCAGTTGTTCTGGCTGATACAGTCCTATACACTGTAGATAGGGTCAGTTGTTCTGGCTGATACAGTCCTATACACTGTAGATAGGGTCAGTTGTTCTGGCTGATACAGTCCTATACACTGTAGATAGGGTCAGTTGTTCTGGCTGATACAGTCCTATACACTGTAGATAGGGTCAGTTGTTCTGGCTGATACAGTCCTATACACTGTAGATAGGGTCAGTTGTTCTGGCTGATACAGTCCTATACACTGTAGATAGGGTCAGTTGTTCTGGCTGATACAGTCCTATACACTGTAGATAGGGTCAGTTGTTCTGGCTGATACAGTCCTATACACTGTAGATGGGGTCAGTTGTTCTGGCCGATACAGTCCTATACACTGTAGATATGGTCAGTTGTTCTGGCTGATACAGTCCTATACACTGTAGATGGGGTCAGTTGTTCTGGCCGATACAGTCCTATACACTGTAGATATGGTCAGTTGTTCTGGCTGATACAGTACTATACATGGACCATCTACATAGACCATACTTAGACTGTCATTGCAATGTGCCATTGGGACCCATTCATTCAACAAGATGTCTAGAAATGTCCTCTACAGTATGTGTAAGTAAACTAGTGTTGTAGTAGGTAGGGTTGTCTAGTGTGAGAACCAGTCCTTGCTCTAAGTACATGGCATGTTTTGTATATGTTTGTGTCACACAGGAGGCTGCTGAGGGGAGGACGGTTCATAATAATGGTTGGAATAGAGTGAATGGAATGGTATCAACCACATGGAAACCATGTATTTGATGTGTTCGCTTCCGTTTCAGCCATTACTATGAGCTGTCCTCCCCAATTAAGGTGTCACCAGCCGCCTGTGTGTTACCTACTGCTCTCCCTTAAACCTTTCTGTGTGTTCTTCCAGATGTATGGTCGCTACACACAGGAGTTGGTACTGCTCTCCCTTAACCCTTTCTGTGTGTTCTTCCAGATGTATGGTCGCTACACACAGGAGTTGGTACTGCTCTCCCTTAACCCTTTCTGTGTGTTCTTCCAGATGTATGGTCGCTACACACAGGAGTTGGGGGCGTATGCTAAAGAAGAGGCAGCTCGCCTGAGGGAGGAGGGGGGTTGGAGGCGCTCGGTCAGAGAACGCTCACGCTCTCTGGAACTTTTGGAGTACGACAGGAGCCGCTGTGCCAAGTGTCGCAGTGAGTACTGACCACTCCAGATGGACTGTAACTGTATTCTCTGACCAGGTGTCTGTGTCTCTGTCACACTGTACTTTGTTGCTGTGAAACAAGCCTCACATCAAGTCAACTTTCCCAGATACCGTGTAGTTATATTGTTACACTCCAGTTTATTTATGTTTGTATTGGAGGGATTTGGAGGGAGAATTTTAGTGTTTGTACAGTGTGTGTGTGGTGTGTTTGCATGTGAGGTTGTGTAAGCCACATCATCCCATTTACTGTTGATGTTGATAATAGTGAATATGAATGTGTGTGTGTGTGTGTGTGTGTGTGTGTGTGTGTGTGTGGTGTGTTTGCATGTGAGGTTGTGTAAGCCACATCATTCCATTTACTGTTGATGTTGGTAATAGTGATTATGAATGTGTGTGTGCGCGTGTGTGTGTGGTGTGTGTGTGTGTGTGTGTGTGTGTGTGTGTGTGTGTGTGTGTGTGTGTGTGTTTGCATGTGAGGTTGTGTAAGCCACATAATTTCATTTACTGTTGATGTTGGTAATAGTGATTATGAATGTGTGACTGAAAGGAACATCTCCACAGTGTACAGGGACACGATTTGTACTGGGACACCAGGCTCGACACCAGTCTAAATGCAGCAGGGGTAGTCAACCGGAGGTACTGCCGTGGGTCTGCAAAAATGTAAATACTTTATATAGAACAAAAATACTAATGCAACATTCAACGATTTTACAGAGATGCAGTTCATATAAGGAAATCAGTCAATTGAAATATATTAATTCGGCCCTAATCTATGGATTTCACATGACTGGGCAAGGGAGCAGCCATGGGTGGGCCTGGGAGGGAATAGGCCCACCCACTTGGAAGCCAGGCCCACACACTGGGGAGCCAGGCCCTGCCAATCAGAATTATTTTTCTACACAAAAGGGCTTTATTACAGACCGAAATACTCCTCAGTTTTATCAGCTCTCTGGGTTGCCCATGAGGTTGAAGGAATTGTCTTTAGAGATCCGAGACAGGATTGTGTGAGGCACAAATCTGGGGAAGGGTACCAAAAGATGTCTGCAGCATTGAAAGTCCCCAAGAACACAGTGGCCTCCATCAATCTTATATGGAAGGAGTTTGGAACCACCTAGACTCTTCCTAGAACTGACCTCCCGGTCAAACTCAGACATCGGGAGAGAATGGTCTTAGTCAGGGAGGTGACCAAGAACCCGATGGTAACTCTGACAGTGCTCCAGAGTTCCTCTGTGGAAATGGGAGAACGTTCCAGAAGGACAATAAACTCAGCAGCACTCCACGAATCAGGCCTTTATGGTAGTGGCCAGATGGAATCCACTCATTCCTGATGGGCCGAATTAAAGGCACATGACAGCCCGCTTGGAGTTTGTCAAAAGGCACTGAACGGACTCTCAAACCATGATAAACAAGATTCTCTGGTCTGATAAAACCGACATTAAATTCTTTGGCCTGAATGCCAAGAGTCATGCCTGGAGGAAACTTTGCACTATCCCTACGGTAAAGCATGGTAGTGGTAGCATCATGCTGTGAGGAAGTTTTTCAGCAGCAGGGACTGGGAGATGAGTCAGGATCGAGGCAAAGATGAGCAGAGCGAAGTACAGAGATCCTTCATCAAAAAAACGCTCCAGAGCGCTCAGGACCTCAGACGGGGGCGAAGATTCACCTTCCAACAGGACGACGACCCTAGGCACACAGCCAAGACAACGCAGAAGTGGCTTCGGGACAAGTCTCTGAAAGTCCTTCAGTGGCCGAGCAAGAGCCCGGACTTGAACCAATCTAACATCTCTGGAGACCTGAAAACAGCTGTGCAGCGACGCTCCCCATCCAACCTGACAGAGCTTGAGAGAATCTGCAGAGAAGAATGGGAGAAACTCCCCAAATACAGGTCCCCAAATACAGGTGTTCCAAGCTTGTAGCGTCTCACCCAAAAGAAGACTCAAGGTTGTAATCACTGCCAAAGGTGCTTCAGCAAAGTACTGATTTAAGGGTCTGAATGTGATGTATACAGTATACAAGTTGGAAGTTTACTTACACTTAGGTTGGAGTCATTAAAACTTGTTTTTCAACCACTCCACAAACTATAGTTGGCAAGTCGGTTAGGACATCTACTTTTTTCATGTAATTTTTCCAACAATTGTTTATTGACAGATTATTTCACATATAATTCACTGTATCACAATTCCAGTGGGTCAGAAGTGTACCTACACTAAGTTGACTGTGCCTTTAAACAGCTTGGAAAATTCCAGAAAATGATGTCATGGCTTTAGAAGCTTCTGACAGGCTAATTAACATTATTTGAGTCAACTGGAGGTGTACCTGTGGATGCATTTCAAGGCCTACCTTCACTTCAAACTCAGTGCCTCTGTGCTTGATATCATGGGAAAATCACAAGAAATCAGCCAAGACCTCAGAAAAAAATTGTACACCTCCACAAGTCTGGTTCATCGTAGGGAGCATTTTCCAAATGCCTGAAGGTACCACGTTCATCTAAACAAACAATAGTACGCAAGTATAAACACCATGGGTCCACGCAGCGGTCATACCGCTCAGGAAGGAGACATGTTCTGTCTCCTAGAGATTTAACATACTTTGGTGTGAAAAGTGCAAATCAATCCCAGAACAAAAGCAAAGGACCTTGTGAAGATGCTGGAGGAAACCGGTACAAAAGTGTCTATATCCACAGTAAAAACGAGTCCTATAGCGACATAACTTGAAAGGCTGCTCAGCAAGGGAGAAGCGACCTCTCCAAAACCGCTGTAAAAGAGCCAGACTATTGTTTGCAACTGCACATGGGGACAAAGATCGTACTTTTTGGAGAAATGTCCTCTGGTCTGATGAAACAAAAATAGAACTGTTTGGCCATAATGACCATCGTTATGTTTGGAGGAAAAAGGGGGAGGCTTGCAAGCAGAAGAACACCATCCCAACTGTGAAGCACAGGGGTGGCAGCATCATGTTGTGGGGGAGGGTCTGCAGGAGGGTCTGGTGCACTTAACAAAATAGATGACATCACAAGGATGTATTGAAGCAACATGTCAAAGTTAAAGATTGGTCACAAATGTCTTCCAAATGGACAATGACCCCAAGCATACTTCCAAAGTTGTGGCAAAATGGCAACAGAGTCAGGGTATTGAAGTGGCCATCACAAAGCCCTGACCTCAATCCTATACTAAATGTGTTGGCAGAACTGAAGAAGCGTGTGCGAGCAAGGATCCTACAAACCTGAATCAGTTACACCAGCTTTGTCAGGAGGATTGGGCCAAAATTCGCTCAACTTATTGTGAGAATCTTGTGGAAGGCTACCTGAACTATTTGATCCAAGTTAAACAATTTAAAGGCAATGCTACCAAATACTAATTGATTGTAATGTAAACGTCTGACCCACTGGAAATGTGTTGAAAGAAAGACAGAAATGCTGAACTAAATAATTCTCTCTACTATTATTCTGACATTTCACATTCTTAAAATAAAGTGGTGATCCTAACTGACTTAAGACAGGGAATTTGTACTAGGATTAAATGTCAGGAATTGTGTAACTGAGTTTAAATGTATTTGGCTAAGGTGTATGTAAACTTCCGACTTCAACTGTATATGTTGCTCATTGATTTCCTCTTGGTAAATGAAGCTGAATGTTATGGCAGTGTCTCTCCCCTCATCACACTTCCAGCCATCACTCTTGGGAGGTGTGTGTGTTCAATTTGAGCTGTGGTTATGGGCCTCTGTATTTGCAACAGCTTTATACAGATAGGCAATTACACACAAACGCACACGCGCGCGCACACACACACACACACTATCTAGAGGAGAACGTTTGGTAATGCCATTAGCAGAACGCAGAATGGATAATCTCTTCAGATCACACTGAACACCTATCAATAGAATGATACTTATATATGGCTCATTTTACAAGTACATTCTGTCACACAAAGTGAGTCTCGCTATAGAAAATGAATACCAAAGTGGAATGGGTGCTTTTGCATGGATATCCCAGCAGGGGGAACAGTTGAGCTGTAGGACGATATAAGATGGGGCTGAAATACAGAGCAGGAGGATGGTGATTGGAACCCTTGATTGAAAAAGAGAAACGGAGAGAGTACAGGAGAGAGGGAGAGTGAGGCTGAATTACAGACTGGCTCTGTTACAGTGGTGTTGCATTACCAGGGAGACTGGGTGAAATCTCAACCACAGAGGTTTGGTTACGCTAGCTAAGATCATCTACGGTCAGAAATGCTGGGGACAGTCAGGATGGGAGCACAATTCTCTGGGTATCTCCCTCTCTTTTGTCAATATTAATTGATTGTCTTGTTTTGCTAATGTAAAGTTTGATTCTGATATTTTGTAGGTGTAATAAAACATGATTGGAGGCCCTCCGTCCACTCCAGACTGAGGTTGCGATGTAGTGGTTACACAGCTACACGAAATATACAAAGTATGTAGACACCCTTTCAATTGAGGGGATTTGGCTATTTCAGCCACACCCGTTGCTGACAGGGGTAGAAAATCGAGCTCACCGCCATGCAATCTCCATAGACAAACATTTACTAGTAGAATTGCCTTACTGAAGAGCTCAGTCGCATTCAACGTGGCACTGTCATCTAAGTCAGTATGTCAAATTTACTTTTGGTCATGTAGTGTATGTTTGGTGTGTGTGTGAAACAGTGGATTGTTGTGTAATGAATTCTGTTAAGAGCTCAGTCATAAGAACAGGCATGAAATATTCAGTGACAAGAGTCCACTGGACTAGCCGTCACAACACACACAG